>NC_081176.1:36400786-36469647 GCF_012432095.1 Onychostoma macrolepis
TCCCATCAGCAACCAGACTAAGCTTCTCAACAGCACTGAACTCTGTCAGCCATGCAGGTATCTCAGTGGTGAGCAGTACACTAGTATTTAATCTGAACCCTGAATCACTCTTCTTCTGTTTCTGTCCTCAGAACCTCTCCACTGTTGTGGTGTTACTGAAGCTGTGATCCGATTGGTTCTCTCTGCTCTGGTGGGCGTGGCTGCTGTTGCTGTGCTGATTTATGACATCAGACATCAGAGAAGTCTTCAACAGAAGAAGAGCCTGCGGACATCACAATCACACACTGATTAATCAGATACTACACTCTTAAGAAAAATGCTTCTAAACAGTACCAGAAAAGGGTTCTTCGGCTTGTAACGATAGCAGAACCCGTTTTAGTGCTAAATAGAACCTTTTTTATAGGGTTCCACATAGAACCATTCTTTGAAAATGCTATATAAGCCCTTAATGGTGTTATAAATAACCTTTTTAATGAGGTTTTTCATTAATGTTAGTATGTTAATATCATTAATATTAGTATCATTTGTATATTATTTATTAATATATTTTTTTACCCCTCTGCCTAGTCTTATATCTTGAAGTGTCTATTAGGGTTTCACATAAAATCAACAACAACAACAACGTGTCAATTAGGAACTATTGTAGTAAAAATGACAGTTTTCTAACAACAGTTATTAGCAGAATACATTAATGAATGATAATGGACACTGAACATAAATAAATGCTTAAAGAAGTCAAACAAAATAGAACATAAAATAGTGTATTGAAGACCAAGCTCCAGTGAAATATCTTCACAGTCCTCTATGATGCCTCTAAGTTAATCGTTATCTGTATTTTGGTGTAATTGTATGGCAGTTTCTCTGCAGATGATGAGGTTGTAGGATGTGACAGCATCTGAAATGCACAACTGAGTTCAGATATACAGTTTGTCTCCTTTCATTTGTTTATGTGAAAACAATTGTTTATGAAGGCCAAAAGTAGTATGTGAGCACTTCACAGTGTTAAAAGGAAAAAGTGATATAAAGTAATGGGATAGTTTTAATATTTTTTGTGACTGGGTATGTTTATACATAAACCCAAGTAATGAACAATATAAATTATAAATTTATTGTCTCTTTTACTTAGTGGAGAAGAGGAGAGAAGTTTCCACAGTTTAGCAGAGCTGCACAGAAAAAAAGAAAAAAGATAAGAACATGTTTGTTTGGAAACCAGTTACAAGTTAAATTTGTATTTAAAATTAAGAATGAAGTCATTTACCTGTTGAGAGTGTGTTGACAGTCTGTGTCGTTGTATCACTGAACTCCAGAAAATCAGTAATGAGGGCGGAAACAAAGAACCATTTCAGCATAAAAGGGTTCTTCAGGATGCTATGGTTCTAAATAAAACCATTACTGCATGTAAAGAACCTTTAAAAAAACATCTTTTTTTAGAGTGTAGGACAGTAGAGATGTTCATGAACAACTGGAACCATTTTATAATTAAAGGTTTATAAATTAATTTTTAATTAATTTAAACTGTGTACTTTCCTGTAGAGAGACTTTAATTGTGCTTGTACATCACTTTTCACAAAATTAATTAAAATTAAGCTTTACAAAAAAGAAGAAGAGCAAAATTTTGAGCAGATAGATCTCTGTTAATTCATGTGCATCCATGCTCTCGTTTTATTCATAGTAAGATGGCAGTGATGCACAAAGGAAGTAGGTTTTATAAAACTATAAATTATAACGTGTAAGCATGCAAAACATTACCATGCACATGTGAATAGTTTCTCGAGGGCATAAAAAAGTTTATTACGTGCATGTAAACGTCTGTATTTTTTATTTCTTTATTTTTATGTATTTTTTTTATTTATTTTAGGGACTCTGTATGTTGTCACTTTGAGGAAATCAAAGCGGTGGGTGTTATAACTGTGTGTTTCTGAAGCACATTTGTTATAGCAAAAGTTGCAAGAAATATTATTATATAAAGTATTTATATTTAAAGTGTTAAACGTGTTGATTTAAGTAAAACAACTAAAATGTGTTTTTAAATTAGTTTTTGCTAAAATAGTTAATTAAAAAATGTCTTTATTCTTTTGTTTTATCACGCTTGGATAGATGGTTTATTTTTCACCCATGTGTGTAAGCTTGATGTAGTAACACAAAACCTAGCAAAATTCATGGATCATGGAATTTATATATCAGGGAATATTAAAATCTGAAATAAACTGATTTCAAAAGATATAACAAAAAGGAAAAATGCTCAGCAAAGTATGAAATGAGGTAATAAATACAGGTCATTTTAGACCCATGTTGAGCATTAGAAGGAGTTTGCATAGCTTGTGCATAAAGGATAAAACATTAACCTCATTTAAAAGGTGACAAACATTAGCCTCATGTGGTTGTTAAACAGTTCTAGAAAGATGTTGAAGAGTGGAGTGAAAAAAAACCTGTTGAGCGTGAAATGAGAAGCAGAGAAGAAGAAAAAAAGCTGACCACAGTCACACAGTCACAGAAATAAATGCGTCAGCTTCTATTCCTCCCTTCTCTCTGTCTTATATTTATCTCTCATCACGTCTATTTTAGCATGTTTCTGCAGGCTTGACTGTTGAACCACATGGGTTTTCTGACATGTATTGATCGACAGATGTTTGGCCTGATCGAGTATCTCCATTGTGTTCAGCTGTTAAATCAGATTGAAGCTTCATGAAGCATTAAGCTTGGTTCACAAAAGGGTTCATTTCTGGAGGCTTCATTTGCTCACAATACCACCTGGTGGCCAAAGAGTGTAAAACAAGCAGATATATTACAGACAGAGGTGGACAATACAGGGGTCAGAAAGTAAAAGTCCTAACATGTGTTTATTCCACCCATGAACTCAGCAGCTGATTTCACCAGAGGAGGAACCAAGTCATTCCTTTCAAGATACAAACGAGTCTCGAGTCAAATCCCAAGTCCTCAAAGAGTTAAAGTTAATGAGATAATTAAGAGACTAATTAAATGTTGATGTTTTATTGGTTAAAATGATGCCACCATCATGGAGAGCAGTGTTTGCTTTAGTTGGGCTCTTGACCCGTGACACTTTGGTAAGTGCTGTCTATTTATGTCCAAAATAATTTTTTTTAGTGTGTTTACATTTTGAATAAACAACCCTGTGAAATTACAGCGTACAAGGGGAATATTGGTCTAATAGTTATAATGAATTAATCTTAAGTCTACTGTACGCAATGCATATACATATTTGAACTCTTATTCTAATTAGACACACACAGACATCACTAACCAGCATATGAATCTCAACAATGGTGATAATCAACAAAATGGTTCATGCTGCAATGCATGCTGGGTAACACCATAGTAAAAACTCCCATCATTCACTGCAGTATGAAAAATTATTGTCACTACTGTTGAGGATAATATAAGTGTTCATGTTTAAAAGCCTGAGCTACAGTTATTTTTTCCCAATATTAAATCATTATAGTGGCATTTGTTTAACAAGACTTTTTTCACAGTTCAGTAACAGCTGAACACCAGGCAATAAACCAAAGAAAGATACCTTCATGTTTATTCAAATGACTTAGAAGCAGAAAGTATAAACTAAACTCAAAAGAATCAAATCTCAAGCTTTTAATTCAGCAATGCACAAATGTTTGCTGTGAAACAGTATTGCAATTGCTTAAAAGCAAACTACTTTGAGTTATTAAAAGGGTCAAGAGCCCAACTAAAGCAAACACTGATCTCCATGATGGTGGCATCATTTTAACCAATAAAACATCAACATCTGATCCTCTGTGATTCTCAATAACAGCAGGTGTTCATCACTAATGCACAATCATCATTTAATTAGTCTCTTAATTATCTCATTAACTTGAACTCTTTGAGGACTTGGGATTTGACTCGAGACTCGTTTGTGACTTGAAAGGAATGACTTGGTGAAAATCAGCGAGTAGCTCCAGAGTGCACCCTGGACGATGGGGCGGGGCAACACATTAAGGTGGGGTGACACGTGTCGCTCCGCCCACCTTCAATTTCATTGGTTTATAATACAGCAGAGCTTATTGGTGTAGACGTTTGCGCATGAGCATTCTTTTATATACGTTTTTATGAATGATCTACGCTGTTTTGGCTGTACTACAGTATTCAGAGATGTGCACTTAGGACTTCACTAGCCTGATAAATGTTCTATTTTAACACAATTTGAGTGTAAGAAACATTTTGTTGAGACAGCTGTTGTCAGATGTTGTGATTTCGAATATGAAATGTAACTTGGTGAGAGGCTAAGGCAAACACAGATGAGTTCAGTATAGCAATCTGAATGCTTTTTCTGAGGATTTCAGTTTTTATATGAACAAAATTTATATTTTTGTGCAAACATAGAAGCAAGCGATCAATTGATAGCAGAAGAGAAAGTGGAAAAACACTTTGGAAACTGTAGAGACACTTTAACCAAAAATGTGCTGCGGTTTTAATGCACTTCTGCTAAATAAATGCTGATAAGCAATCCTTCACGAAACTGAAGCGCTCAGGAGTCCAAAGTGTTAAAAAAAACTGCAGTTACTTCTGCTTTTTTGCATGCAAACGACTGTGTGAGAGATAAGAGTGAAAAACAGACAAGAAACTGACCAGTGCATCAGAAAGTTTGCTTTTAATACTGAACAATGATGTTCAACATATATGGAGATCAGTGGTGTTTTAAAATGAGGAGGCAGTTTAGCCCTTCATATATATATAATTCATGTCCCTGTTACACTTAATGTTTACAAGTGCAAATAGCTATAAATTCTATTTACACCTAGCAGGATTTTCTGCTACAGTAGGTGGCCAACCAAAATGCAAGTCAGTCCAATATTATCCGTCTGCAATACCGGAGGCCGCACTTTCAGGACCGCAGTTGTAGGACCGCACTTCTAGGACCCTAGTTTTTTGTGACAGCGCCACCTACCGAGCCGGAGAACCACAGTCCCAGGAACGCATTTCCAGGACCCTAGTTTTGGAGGACCGAAAAAAGTGCCACTAAGGCAGTATTTCCACCCAGTTTTAACTACATTAGAATTTTAGAGTTTTTTAAAAGTTTTATTACACCCAAATACTACTTTCTTTATTGCAATTAAACCTGGTTCCTAGGAATGTTGAGTAATCATTGGGTCTAAGTAGCATAATATAATAACTCAAGTAAAATAAACAAGGAATCATGGTATAGTCTTTTCAGTCACTAGATCAACCACATTTTCAAGTACAGAGGAAGACACAAGGATGACTCTGGGGGTAGATTTAAGATTGTGTATATTTTATAAAATAATATATTACAACAGTTGAACTTGAACACACACAAAAACAAATTTGTTCATGATGTGAACCACATAGAAAGAACTTCATGGACGACGTCTTCACTGAGTCCTAAGAGAGAAAGAGAGAGAAGTGAATGAAATAAGGAACATTTAGTTGAACATGTTCTATTCTCTAATTTTAATTTCATATTTAAAAGATCTTAGTTACCACAGAGCACACACACACACATACACGATCCAAAAATAATTATATCAATCTTCATACCAATTAATGTTCATAATACTATTATTGCATACTGTTCAAAGATTTGGAAAAATTTTATTTTGATGTTGTGGGAACAAAGGTTCTTGAAACATTCATGTCAATAAAGCCCATCTGAACTGAGAAAAAAAATAACAGAGAGAGATGCAAGAAATCTGAATAGAAATAACATTATTGACATGACTTTAAATATTTAAAGCACACGTTGTGATGTATGCAGCAGCACTACCTACCACCTGGATGCTCTCCCCTCTTTTCTCAGTTGTTTATCTATCACCCTATTCAATTCTTCCACTTCACTGAAACAGTAAATGGAGAACATAATCACTGCTAGGTTAACAGAAATACTGTTAACGCTTAAAAAGGATACATTGGACATTGTGTAAAAACAATTCCATTTTCTACTCTTACCTGTGACGATAATCAGGACCAGAGAGGAAGGCCTGCTCAGCATCCTGCAGAGACCAATTCTGAAGCCCAGCCAGGCCGTATATGACGGCCTATCAAAAGAAAATTGCTAATTGAAATACACACAGGTCTGTACATAAGTAGCATAAGGTATAATATACAGTAGGGTTTGAAAGGGCAGAAACATGCACAATACATTATAGTGCTATGCATACCTCTGGAAATAGAACACCACAGATTACCTGCACTTCATCCGTGAAGCTCAGTTGCGTAGGTGTTTTATGTAGTACTGACTTCAGAAAAGCAAAAAGGTTGTTCTTCACTGTCAAGGTAGACAGGCACCTGGCGAAAGGACTTGGAGGATACAACTTTGAAGTCTTCCCATTGAGTACGCCCCACGGGCAAATTATTTTGCCACAATCATTACAATTATTTTGTGGTAATAGGATTTTTAAGTGTATTGTGTGATAGTTGTTAGTGAAGGAACAACTGACTTTAAAGCTAGAATATGCAGAATTGGAGAAAGGAGCAAGACTAAGGTAGATTTTGAAAGCAATCAACTGAAACTGAAACTGAACTGAAAATATTCCACCCCCTACACCCCCCTGACTGTGAGCACGTGACAGTTAAAACATTAAGATTATTTTAACTTAATTAAAATGGAAAAACAATGAGTAATTAACAAGCTTTCTAGCGAGCGTGCTACAGTTTATTGTGCTGTCAATAATTCAACACAGGCTTATCATGCAACAGTTTCGTTAAATGAATGCTAACAATTGATTTTACAGCATTAGAGGCTAATATATGATGGCTATGCATTCAAGACTATTTAGCAAATCACGATCACTTCGGCTATGTTAACTTTCCAATGAAATGCATAAAAATTGTTTTTAATGTTAAACAAATAAAAATTGATTCACATTTGATACTCACACGCTGATTGTCATCCATCTTCGCTGGTCCTCTAATTCGGTAGGTGGCGTTGTCACTAAAAACCTAGGGTCCTAGAAATGCGGTCCTAGGACTGCGGTCCTGAAAATGCAGCCTCCGGTTTTGCAGGCAGATGCTACTCAGTCAGTCGCGTGTTAAAGTTGTTCACGAAACTACCACCAGGCGGCGCAAAGGGACAGTTTGCAAACTGACTGAAATTGATATTTTTTGTAAACGGAGATCAAATAACGAAATAAAACAATAGCATTATAATATAACATTATAACATCCTTAAAAAAATCATTAGAAAATGTATTTAAAATTATTTTTTATGAAGTTAATTTCAAAACGTGTGACAGTCGTAGGCTACAGCCTAATGCATCAAAAATATAAAAATGAGAGAATTAAATTTACATAAAGGCTTAATGCATGTTATGGTTATTAAACAGTCATTATGAAAACCATTAAAACTACACAATTTCCTTAGGTTGAGAGATTAGGGAATCCGTAAAATGTAAAAATGACAAAAATTAATTAGACAACACAATACAACTTAAGAATTTTGTCATTTAATTAGAAAACAGCCCTGATTCAAAACATTCATTTCCAAATGCATAAATCTGGTATAGACCTGCAGGGGCCTTAAACCTAGACCCTATAGCCAGCCCTTGGCCGACAGCTTACCAGTATCCTCGCCCGAGTCCGACTGGAGCTTGTGTCTTTTCTCTCTCTTCTTTGCTTCTTCTTTTCATCACGACTTGCTTAAAATAACATTACACCAGTGACTCTTACCAGGACGTGGAGAACATGCTGAAAACTAAACCAGAGGAACTGAAGAAGCTGTATGAGAACAAATTACAAGACTTACAGAGAGAACTGGAGGCCAGATCTGCTGAAGAGATGAAGAAACTGCAAGAGAGAATAGAGGCACTGACAGCGTCTGAGCAAGAGAAAGAGGAGAAGATCAAAGAGCTGGAACAACTAAACAAGTGTAAGATGACAGAGTACAAGCGTTATTATGAAGCGAAGCTCAGAGAGACCAGACAGGAGGCAGAACGGACCTGTACTCATCCGAATATCATAAAAAAGATCTGGCAGAAGTTCCTCAAATTCAAATCTTAATCACATTCTTGTAATATGTATGTGATGTTAGCCCCGGTCAGCCACACCTGAAGCAGCTGAGCATAAGGTGATAATTACAGACAGGTGTGGTGGAGCACTGGATGGCATTATAACCGAAGTCTGCGGGACAGTAGCTCTCAATACGTGTATGTTACAAGTATGTGTAACATTTGTAATATGTGTATATATGTGGGCTACCATTTAACATCTGTGTACTGCGTAGAGTCTGCAGCAGCGGTTCTCAATCCCAGTCCACATTTTGTATGTTTCTCTGGTCACTTCAGAGGTTTGCTCTGTTTGATCGTAAGTGCCCTGCGAAGTGGACTTAACCGGGTACTCTGCCCCGATGCTCCATTCACAGGGCATTAAAGTGCTGAGACGTGAATTCACACTGTATTTATTTACAGAGGTATGTTATCACACTTCATACTTCTCCAGGACTGGAACTGAGAACCACTGGTCTACAGTAATCCCAATATCTCCTGTAAATAAGCATTTGTACTGTAAATACTACTACTAAGATGAACTATTCTACTCGTTTTCTTAAAAAACAAACCTTGCTAGTGCACTGTGTTAAGCTGACTGAGACTTGTTATAGCACTTGCATATCATTGCTCTTTTGTTGATTTTGATTGCTTCAGTTGTCCTCATTTGTAAGTTGCTTTGGATAAAAGCGTCTGCTAAATGACTAAATATAAATGTAAATAAAGATCTTGGCATAGTTGTTTGTCACATTTGTTCTTGCAGGAACACATTTCTTGAATTACGTGATAATTTCATGTAGTGACAGATATCATTAGCAGTAGGAATCACAAATAAGCGTTATGTTTGATTACTTATCTTAACCATTTTATTTTTTATTTTTTGTCACTCCAGGAAAAAAGGTGTTGTCTAGGTGAAGTTTTAGCAAAAGGAGAAAAACACTAATAAACAGCCAAACATTTACAAAGACATGTGGAAGTGAACATATGCTGCCGTGTCAAAAACTGAGCCAGAAAGCAGCATTATTATCTCAGAAAGATAACGGTGTATTTTCAACAAAATAAGTAAGGATTTGAGTGTTATCGGTTTTCTTTTCAAATCAATATCTTAATATAACTAACTTGACTGAGAGCATATAAAAAGTTACGGACGAATATCTGACAAGCAGATCCAAAGGAAGAAGAAGCTGCTGAATTAATGGAAGTTCGTCTAGATATTACTGTTGAAGCCTCTAGGAGGTAATCCTCGGGGACTGACTGACTCTGAATGGGATTTTTTTTTTTTTTTTTTTTTTTATTGCAATAATAATAAAGAATACAGTATAAAAGATAAGAAACAGAAAAGAACAGTATGTACAAAACGAACAACATACCTTTCAATGAAAAAAATAAATAAAATAAAATACTCAAGGATTAATAGATAAAGAAATAAATGTAAAATATCAATTCTTTAAAATTGACAGAAAGAGAAAAGAGGGCATACAAATAGAGATACAAATATATTAAGGGAAATCTTAAATATGGCACAAATTCTAGAAGTTTTTAAAGCTTTCTTATTAACAGACATTGATATTGTATTTAAATACAACTTCAGTTCTTGTTTGAAGATGTTAAAGTGGGGTTTACATTTAGTATATTTACATTTATGGACATAAAACTTTCCAATAAATAACAGGAGGTTTATACAAAAACTTGCATTAAATAGATTCTTATCTTTAACATAAAACCCAAAAAGAATGTGTTTATAGCACAAAGAGAAATCATAAAAAATGTTTTGGACAATCAGAGCATTAAGATTATTCCAAAAAGACTGAACAAAAGGACACTCCCAAAACAAATGAGCTACAGTTTCAGAAGAAAGTTCACAGAAAGAACAAGATATATCAATGTCACTTTTAAATTTCTGTAAAAACTGCTTGACAGGATAAAACCTGTGAATTATTTTATAAGATATTTCTTTAACTTTATTTGTTAAAAAATTCTGAGGAAGTGACCAAACATATGTCCACTTAATATCATCAAAAAAGTTGTTCCAATAAGAAATGGAGGAAGAAATAGAAGTAACACGGTCCAAGAATAAAGTCCTAATTTTGTGATTGGATTTTTTAACAGAGAAACAAATAGAACCAACCACAGTGGATTCAGGAGTGGGAGGACAAACAGAGATCAATGAGCCACTGTTATTATTTCTAAAGAGCATACAAATTTCCAAAGAGATGGCCTTTAAAACTGTATTAAATTCTTTTCTAGATACAGGAAAATGATATCTTAAAATAAAATCAGAATAATTAAACAAAATGCCATCATTGTCAAACAATTGGTTCACTAACAACACTCATTTCCTAAAAACAAGGATTTCCTCTTATGTAAAATATTACAGTTGTTCCAAATAAAAAAGTTGTGAGGCGAGAAATTATGCTTATAAATAAGTTTCCAAGCCAAAAGCATTTGCTGATGATAATTGGAGAGTTTGATAGGGAGTTTACTAATGGAAACATTACACATTAATAAGAAATTAATTCCACCTAATTGTGAAAAGACATATCGAGGATTACATTCCAAATAGAAGACTGATTATGGAGAAAGCGTTTCAACCAATTGATTTTTAAAGTGTTATTGAGAGAATCAAAGTCAATAAAATTTAAGCCGCCCTTATTGTAAGAATTTAAAATAACAGATTTTCTAATATAATGAGTTTTATTTTTCCAAAGAAATTTAAAATAACATTACATCAATTAACTTACAGGTTGGTCTATCTACAGATACAGAACGAGCAGCATATAATCTAGAGATACCCTCAGCTTTAGTAAGCAAAGTCCTTCCTTTCAATGACAGATCTCTTAATAAACAAAGATTAAATTTTTTTTTAGATTTTTCCATAATTGGGTTAAAATTTTCCTGACATCTTAGTTTAGAATCTTTAATTATTTTGATTCCTAAATATGTGACATTCTCTTTAACGGGAATATTACAGATAGAAGATGCAGCACATTTCTTAACTGGAAGTAACTCACATTTATTCAAATTAAGCAGAAGGCCAGATGCATTTGAGAAAGATAAGAGAGACGTTAAGGCAATTGGGATCTGAGAGCCATCTTTTAAAAACAATGCCGTATCATCAGCCAATTGGCTAATAATTAATTCCGTTCCAGCAACAGAAATTACCTTCACAGGGCTCTCTTTAATATGGAAACATAGAAATTGTGTAGCTATTAAGAAAAGATATGGAAAGATGGGGCAACCTTGCCTTACGCCTCGTTTTAAAAGAATCTAGGAGAAGTGCCATTAGTAAGTCGGATAGAACTATTTGCATTATTATAAAGCATCTTAACACATTTGTAAAAAAAACTACCAAAATCAAGTCTGTGCAGGGCCTGTAACATAAACTCATGTTCTAAACAATCAAATGCTTTGTAGTAATCAAGAAAGAGGATAAAACTATCAGTTGAAATAAGATCTGAATAATCCAACAAATCTAAAATCAGGTGTATGTTATTAGATATATGTCTCTGGGGTATAAAACCTGATTGGCACTCATCTATTATATTATTAAGAATAGATTTTATCCTCTTTGTCAAAACGTAGGCAATAATTTTATAATCAGTATTCAGTAAAGAAATCAGACACCAATTTTCAATTAAAAGGGGATCTCTGTTGGACTTGTGTATTAATGTTATTAGTCCCTGACATAAAGAGGGAGGACGTGTTGTTTTTTCAATACTCTCTTAAAACATTTTATGTAAAAAAGGAGCCAATTTTTGATTAAAAGCTTTATAAATCTCTGCAGATAGCCCATCGGTACCACACTGTAAAAAAAAATCTGTTAAATTTACGGAAAAATACCGGCAGCTGTGGTTGCCAGAATTTTACCGTGAAAAAGACGGTAGTAACATTTTAGGATTTATAGAACTGTTTAAATTTATTTTTGTTTATAAACTAATATTTATAATGTTTATGCAACGTGAGCATAAGAGTATTGAGAACTATTTTGAGTCCATGAAGAAAATTTTACTGATTTATGCAAAGTCATCAATTCAGCTCAAAACTCTTGCAAATAACAGCAGCACACATACATGCGTGATTAAAACTAATAAAGAGACTCTCTTTACGTCAGTAACTACACAGTTACTGCCTTTAAATAAAGCAACATGCAGCATAACATCAGTGTCTCTCTGTCCGTCCTTGACTTAAACACAGGCTCTACTCTCCAGCACAATGGTGACCCACAAAACACAACAGGAAGTTGACTGTTGGGTTTACAGTATTTTGCTGTTTATTTTCTTGATTTTACGGTGAAATACCGGCAGCTGTGGTTGCCAGTAATCTACTGTTTTTACAGTTTGTTCCGTAAATTAAATTTACGGTATATTTCTGTTAAAATTACGTTCCACAGTATGTTTTGTCATCTCACAAATTTAACCCCTTTAATCCCACAGCAAAATCCTCAGTTTTAAAGAGCACTTCTATGTGTCCACACTACAGAGTGTTGAAGTAACACTGAAGCAGTGATGAATTAATGAGAGAATTAAGTGACTAATTAAATTAGGATTGTGCTTTATTGATGAACACCTGCTGTTAACAAGTAGAATCATTGAAGGAACGAGAAACAAGAGCAGAGAAACAAAACTTACAGCTAAAGCCAAGATGAAATCAACTGAAATAAAACACATGAAATCTCTCAAGATTTCAGAAGAGGGTGATTAAACAACTCCACACCAGCATCTTATTACTAACCACTTTTACTTTATTTATGTCATATGTGTACAAAAGCTCTTATTGAGATTTTAGTTGTTGTACTTTCATTTGAAGTCACCATATTGGCGATCAGTGGGTGCTTTAGTTGGAATCTTGAATCGTGACTCTTTAACGTTGGTTTTTGTTTGGTTGCTTTTAATTAGCTGTGTTTATTAAGCACAGTTTTTAAAACAAAAACACCAAACGAATCTATCATCATCTGGAGACTGATGTTTGTGATGTCAAAACTAACATGATCTAGTTTAATTCACTGATTGTTCTGTGTTAAGTCTCTTGTTAAACATGTGATATGTTAATTGCACCATTGATTACTACAGCAATCAAATGTTGTGAAACAGCTCTAACCAGAATATGCACAAATAAATGTATTGAACTACGGCAGAAATTAAACACACACAGACATCAACAATCAGCGTATGAATCTCAAAATTGGTGACAATCAAAAATGATATAAAAAATTTTAAAAAACGGTTCAACTCTGAACATCACAAAACAGTCTACTGAAAAGTAACAACAAAAACAACACCAAAATAAAAGCAAATAAAGAAAATATTAAGAACATTCAGCTGCATAATTTATTCATGCTGCAGTGCATGCTGGGAGTTTTGTACTGGCACCCAGCATGCTTTGCTGCATTAATTGTTTTTTTTATTATTAATAGTCACCATTGTTGAGGTTCATGTGCTGATTCCTGATGTCTGTGTTTCTAAATGGTGCTGTAACTCTGAAGGTTTTGTGAATAAAAGGTTTTTAAATTTTTTTCATGGTTTGTCAGCTTAATTTGTAGAGTAATATTACTACCATAAACAATGTGAAAATAATTACAAATCACCCATATTGCTTGACACTAACTGACGATGACCACCGCGTTTAAGTTTTAACCAAAACTACTTAACTACAATTTCTCTTGGCTTTTCTTGGCATAATAAATGTGCTTTACAAACACAGTTACAACAGCCAAAAAAAACCTAATTTTAAAGAGTCAAGGGTCAAGAGCATAACTAAAGCAAACACCGATCACCAAGATGGTGAGGTCAAACAAAACATTTGAAATAAAATATAAACCTCTGTTAATTCATAGATATATGACAGAAATGAAGTCAAACTGGTTAGTGATAAGTGGAGCTGGTAATGCTGTTTGTGGAGTTGTTTAATCATCCTCTGCTGTTTTATTTCAGTTGATTTCATTTAAGGCTGTGGCTGTATGTCAGTTGTAGTTTTGTTTCTTGTTCTTTCCTTCAGTGATTGTGTTTGTTAACAGCAGGTGTTCATCAGTGTCTGAATTCACTCATATGTTCTCAATCACTCTGTCTAGTGGACTATATAGTGAAGTAATGTAGGACTAGTGAATGAGGGTGTGGGGTGTGGTTTCAGACACAGTCTATGAGTGTCGACTCTGAGGCTACTTTCTCGAAAACAAAGGTTAGATCTATTACAGTTATTCACTGTATATAGTAAGGAAACTTACTCTTAATCATTTAACAGGTTATTACTGTGGTATTTTACAGTTTTTTACTGTTAAAATCACAATCATTTTTTACAGTGTATAATTTCTTTAAAACAGCCTGATGATAATGCACCCAAGTGCTTTTCTCACACGAGTAGAAAACTCTTTGGATGTGTTTGTGACAAACACATAATTTATTACTTCAGAATTTTTTTTTTTTTTAAATGTATGACTGAACCTTTCTCATTTGACAGACCTACGTTTTCAAATTATGTACCCTAGGTGTTTAACAGCTACAGGGAATACATGTTGTTTTCTAATGTTCATGAAAACTTTATTGGTGTAAATTTCTCACCTAGAACACAAAACTTGTACATTTTGACTATTTTCTAGGTATCATGTCATTTTAAATGGTTTACTAAAAGATTAAAGCACCAGCATCTGTGATTTTCAAAATGAAAGAGATATAAAATATAAGGATGTTTCAACTATTATCATCATTTCCTTTTGACCCTAATAAACTGGTAATGAATTTACTATGACAACTGATACAATGTAGGCTACAGTTCTCATACTATGTGTGTAAATAGCTGTGCTAAAACATTTATGAGTATTTTTGCACACCAACAGATTTTGTCAGGGATGCATCTCATCTAAGAATCACAGTGTTTTGTAAATAACATTTTTTTTTTTTTACATTACTAGATTTAGTCATATTATCAAGATTTCGGATGGCCGTTCACAATTTTTTGTTGGAGCCAGAATGAAAGTTTTTATGACGTCTTTTTTTGACGTGTTCTGAGCGTCCGATATAGACGTTCATGCAACCTCTGTACAAGGTGGAAAACTAGTTCAAATGTGGTCAGTAAACATATTTTTAACATCATTTAAGGTTCATTTAGACACAATTTATACTGTTTCTGGACCAAATAAACACTCTCAGGATGCATTAGATTTAAACTCATGTTATTTCAACGTAATTTACATTTGTAATTGCAAAGCAACTCACAGACATTGTGTTTGTCCAAAAATCAACTTTAATGAAACAGTGTTTAATTAAATGATCAAATAACTAATGATTAAGCATTTGGTAAAATCAACTGCAAATCAAAGACATTAAATCTCTGAAGATCTCAGCAGAGGAGGATCAAACATCTCCACAAACAGCATCACCAGCTTCACTCATTAGATTGACTTTATTTCTGTCAGACATCTATAACTTTTATTGATAATTACCAGAGGTTTAGATGTTGATATGTTTCATCTGAACTCACCATTGTGACAGTGTTTGCTTTAGTTGGGATCTTGGTCCTCGTACTTCTTGCGTTAGCTTTTTTTAGGTCCCTGTAACAGTGTGTTTGTAAAAGCGTGATTGTTGCGGCAGAGAAAACTGAAATCAAGTGTTAACATCTTCCTGTCAATGATGACAAAATCGCAAAAAATTAATCTCATGTTGTGTTTCAACTGTTATGTATATATTTACAGATGAAAAGCATGTACACAAAAATTGAGCAAGCTCATCATGTAGTCACACACAGACATCAAGATTTTGCACATGAATCACAACAACGGTGACAATCAAAACAAAAACAAAAAACCTCAGGAATTAAGGATGAGTTTGTTCTATGAAGCCACCCATCATGCATTACAGCATGAAGCTTTTTTGTTTGCTTTGATTGTCACCGTTGTTGTGATTCATGTGCAAAATCTTGATCTCTGTATGTGACCACATGATGCATTTCCTCAAAATATCTCATGCACATGCATTTTGTCCATCTTCACAATAAGCAATCATTTCAATGCTCTTAGTACAGCTTCACAAGGTTTGGTGGCTATAAATGCTAAAATATAAAACAAAACTCGAAATAACATCAGATGCTCAATTTGTGATGATTTTATCATTATCAAAAAGAAGCCAATAACATCTGATCTTGCTTCATTTTGGCTTCCTTTGTCACAACAGCTGTGTTTCACAAAGACACATTTACGACAGCCAATGAAAAGCTAACACGAGAAGTACGAGGACCAAGATCCCAACTAAAGCAAACACTGTCCACCACAATGGTGAGTTCAAATGAAACATATCAACATCTAAATCTCTGGTAATTATCAATAAAAGCTATAGATGTCTGACAGAAATAAAGTCAATCTAATGAGTGAAGCTGGTGATGTTGTTTGTGGAGATGTTTGATCCTCCTCTGCTGAGATCTTGAGAGATTTATTGTCTTTGATTTGCAGTTGATTTTACCAAATGCTTAATCATTAGTTGTTTGATCATTTAATTGAACACTGTTTCAGTGAAGATTCTTTTATTTTCATGATTTTTGGACAGTGTCTGTGAGTTGCTTTGCAATTATAAATGGAAATTACATTGAAAAAACATGAGTTTAAATCTAATGCATCCTGAGAGTGTTTATTTGGTCCAGAAACAGTATAAATTGTGTCTAAATGAACCTTAAATGATGTTAAAAATATGTCCACTAACCACATTTGAACTAGTTTTCAACCTTGTATGGAGGTTGCATGAACGTCTATATCGGACGAGCAGAACACGTCAAAAAAAGACGTCATAAAAACTTTCATTCTGGCTCCTCAGTGGACGTCTTTTCAACGTCTGCAAAGACTTCAAAAAGACGTCCACTGGACGTAACTTTGCCCAGTGGGTTCATTTCTAAGTAGTAATACTCACATTTTTCGAGTAAAATCAAGAGTTTTCTCCAAAGACGAGATCTTCCAGCAGCTGATCGATGTCTCCTTTGTTTACAAACATTGCAAACAGAGGAAAACTGTACTAGGTAGGGTTGCTGTGTTACTGATGCTATGAGGTGTTTGTGCACCTGTCGCTTATTTTCTTTTTATTATTTATTATTTATTATTATTACCGCAGAACATACAAGCTCAGGGAAAGATGGTAGTATCTTTAACAATGAACAATCATAATTACCAAAAAAAAAAGAAAGAAAACATAACTATAATGGGTTTGCGTACATCATGAGATTATATACACGGAAAAAAAAGATTAAATATCTTTGAATAATCATAAAATTCCTATAATCATAATGCATTAAAATTGCATTTGTTTTTGTTATTCATAAGCCTCAGGGATGAAACGAGAGAGACATTCAACAAGAAAAAGAGGAAAACGAGATTTAAGCCAGTTTTGCATGTAGATGAACAATTTTGCACATACAATTAAGAAATTAATAACATATTCAAGAGATAACGATTTTAGTTTTTCGTAATAAAAAAATAATATCTTTAAGGATTAAACTGTGGGTTATATTAGTATAGAGTTAAAAATATAAAAACTTAAATCAACCCAAAATGTATTGGTTATACTACAATCATAAGGGCAGCTGTTTCTTCAACAAGACCAAAAATGAGCAAATTTCATCTACATCAAAATATTTACAGATAGAAGAATTAAACCTGTCGCTCAAATCTTTTAAGTTTGTTTTTGCGCTTGTTATAACATCATAGATCACATGATAACGTCAACATGGCGGATCGCATTCATACTCAACGAGATCTGGCTGTAGAGTACGTACTCTTTTAGCGCTCGTTAAGTAAGTACTTATTGAAAGTTGAGTATGCGGTTTCCCTGATAGCACACGTACGTCTCGGAGATGTCTATTTGATGTCTGTATTTACATCTGCAAGATGTATTTTTTAGAGTGTTTGCTCATCTGCAATACGTCTATAGGTTGTTTCCTTTTAGATGTCAAATAGACCTCTATTAGATGTCTTTAAGTTGTTCATGATTTAGAAAGTATGTAAAACTGACATCTGAAAGACATCTGTCAGACGTTTGTGGACAGCAGAGGCTTTCCAGATCAAGAGATCTTTAACAGACGTCTTGCAGACGTACGTGTGTTATCTGGGTTCAGACGCAGCCCACGTTTTTTTTTTTCTTCAAAAACACGCCGCTCCCTTTGAGTTGATGTTGTCGGAGAGGAGAGTTGGTGCATCATTGCTGTGCATGTGCGATCTGTTCCAGGGCTGTTTACAGACTACAATTAAAAGTTATACATAAGGATTATGCTTGTGTAGTTTCATCTGCATAAGACATGATTACACGTGGAAGCATCTGTTGTTTAGGTTTCTTCTTCAGTTGTGTTTGTTTGGAAATTCTGTACAGAAGATGTGTATAGCGCCTCTACCACATTCTAGGAGCACAAGTATAGCTAAAATATATTTAGACTTTTTCTAAGTATCAGTCAAATATACTTAAATGTCATTTTAAGTATATTTATGAGAAGTACATAAAGAGTAGACTAAAAGTATACTTTCTTTTTTTTTAGTTTAAAAGAAGTATACTAATAGCACACTTGAATAAACTTCTTTTTCGTAAGGGGATTCCCAGCATCTATCCCCTGTCCTCTATAAAAGCCAAAATTATAATTTAAAAAAGCTGCATAGATCAGCGTGATAGCCATTTGGTGACATGCTGATCGTTTATCTTTATTTTTATCTGTGAAGTGCTTAATGTTTTCCAGGCTTTCCAAATATTCCAAAGTTCCAGCATTGTGTTTAAAGGCAAAAAAAAAAAAAAAAAAGTAGCAAAATCAGATTATATGATTGAATGATCATTTGAAAAGTAAACCTTTTTAATATGTGATGTCTGTGAAAACAAAAAGTTACTTCTCATTTGATTTTAACTTGTTGTGAAATGTGATATGTTTAACATATAAAACAACTCTTTAACAAACCTGTAACCCTGTAGTTAGTTAATAAAAACTTGGCTTCTAGGGTTCCCACATTTTAATGTTTCTTTTTATAAAATGTCTTTGTGAAACAAACAAAGACCTCATGCACCACATGAGTGATGAAATGTAACTTACATTTATGGTATTTACTGTATATAATTCAAAGCAAATGTAAAGACAAAATGGTAATGCACTCACCTTGAGATGTGTTGCAGCTCTGGCATGCTCAACACGGTAAAGTACATCTGCACTCTTCGGATTCATCCGGTAAACCAGTTGACATTTGTCTTGTCTTTTTTTCTTTCAATATACTTCTTGTTGACAGGAGGCACTCTAGATGAGGACATTATCTTGCCTTGCTATAGTCTCTTTACAGTTCACAGGCAATCGCATGTCATTCCGCACAACCTTTTTTCTTTTCTTTTTTCCCAAGCTAACACACAGAATATCTGGAAATGCATTGAAACTTATTTATAAAGGCAACAACTCTTTAAAAAAGTGTTCAGGAGACTAGTATATAATGCTTTACATGTTTAACCTGCACACTTTAGACTTTTTCTTGTATCAAAGGAGTTATGAAATTGGCTGTTGACATATAAAAGATCACACTTCCCCAGAAGAAACAAAGCTGATGCTGTGGTTAAATATACGACTTCGTTCAAATATTTTATATTAAGCATTAAATCCATTAAACCATCCTCCAGTGGTCGCATTTGCAGGCTGCATACGTCATCAAGCCTAGTTTATTTCAGTTAACTGAGCATTACATTCGCGAGTTATAAGCATATTACAACAATTTACACTTAACTATGAATAATGGTCAAATTTATAACTGCAAATAAACAGCAAATTTCTCCAGCGACAACCAATAGCAGTGAAGACTCTGTCAGTGGAGCTCACACGTCACCGTCTGAAGTGCATGCAAGACAGGACGGGTTCTGGAGCGATCTCACTGCTTTATATGATTTGTCTGCAACCACATACATGGATATAAAAAAGATGCGTGGAAAAGAAGTGAGTTTAATTCATACATTGATGGTTTGTGTTGTGAATTATATGGTGCAGTGAGCAGTTTAGCACTGATTAATGATTTAATGCACTGAGCACTGCTGTGGTTTATATAACAACACTCTCCAAATGACACTTTTGTTTCTTTTAAATCTAAATCCTAGTCAAATTAAAATGATATCTTAGTTTTACCGGTGTTTTATATATATACAGTATATATATTAGGGGTGTCAACGTTAACGCGTTAACGCATGCGATTAATCAAAAGATTTGTATTGCCTTAATATTTTAACGCAGATTAATCGCTTGATAAGGTTTGACCCCAACTTCTTCCCGTCATCGCAGCGCAGAAGGTTATCTATCATTGTGTTATGAGGGTTCCTGAGAACCAGTGTTGCCAGGGTAACGGCACAAGTGGTTTATTTTGAAAATACAGTCGTGGGAAAAATTACAGAGCCGTGGGTTGCGTTTTTTTGGGCTACTTTTATAATGTACCGTGGCCGCCCAAAGTGTATATAGACAAATAAAAATTAAAACAGATCCTTTTACTAATGTGTATTATACTTGGAATGTATCCCTGACAACTGAAGAACAGAGAGGCGGTTGTAACATCAAACAACGTGAGTTTCAGCAGAGCATACATGTTAATGCTTTTACACAGCAGAAATAAACATGACAACAGCCACTATAGATTATATAAGATAATAAACACTTGATTACGATAGATATGGTTTGTATGTGATTTTCTCAAGAGAATGTGTACATCTGAAATGCTAATTTGTGCAGTGATATAAAAGGCTATAAATAGCATATTTTAACAACAGTAAACGACCAAATTCCACATGTGATCGCAAAAAGAAGTTATTACAAACACTCGATGGTGGTTTGAAGTGAGTTCTGAGTAAAAGTGTACTATTAATCTCATAAATTGTCTTATGAAGCATGATGCTAATATTAGCTCTAATGCAGAACAGGTTCAATTCTTCTTTTAATGCATTTTGTCATAATACTTCACGTAAGGTCGCAAGAAATGTTTTGTATTTATTTAGAAATACTTTTGATAATAGTTGGGTAAATGTATACTGGGATTGAAGCGATGTGGCTTGGTAAACGTTTCATTGCCAGTTTAAAGGCTGATAATGGCTGAATAAAAACAAAAGAATAATGATAAAAGAATAATAAGGATTATGTCTCATACCTGGCGGAAGTGTGAAAGGTTCTGTTTCCTTAAACTAGTTTGTCATGCATTTCTTTTTCAACACATTTACAGGTAAATCCTAGTATTTTAAATTTGCTATTAATCATGATTAATCACAGTCCATGAC
This sequence comes from Onychostoma macrolepis, assembly GCF_012432095.1. Taxonomy (NCBI): domain Eukaryota; kingdom Metazoa; phylum Chordata; class Actinopteri; order Cypriniformes; family Cyprinidae; genus Onychostoma; species Onychostoma macrolepis. The sequence goes on from NC_081176.1 coordinate 36,421,998, forward strand.
TGTGATTAACGTGATTACATTTTTTAATTGATTGACAGCACTAATATATATATATATATATATATATATATATATATTAGTTTGTGATTGCATTTTCTAAAGATATTTCCAGACAAGCAGTCTACCAACGACATTAGAGACAAAGTCTCTGGCAGTGTGAACGGGGCTCAAGTGCTTTATTTACAGAAAAAAGTTGTTTCTTGTTTTAAAATGGTGCTTGTTTAACAATACTGGAGTAGATTACATTGTTTCAGATACAGAGCAACTCACTATTAAATGAGCAATCTAACAAGTTAGTTTTGTAGGAATCAGCATGTAGATGCTGACAAATGAAAGGGAAAAGCAACATATACTTACGACCACTGCGATATTTTGGGCAAATATGATATCCTTAGCTGGGAAAATCTAACAAAATACACTGACGCCTGTCTTATGGTTAAGATCGTAAATGGAAAAGCTCCTCCACCGCGAGTGGTGGAAAGAGTACTGAAAAATATATTGAGGTAAAAGTACCATATGCACATACTCCACCTACTTTACGAATCCTGTTACTTCTTTAAAAAAACCCCAGTAATTTGCTATATGCATCTCTGCGTCCAGTAATGAGTCATCCAACCATATTTCGCTGCTGTTGCAATGGAACATTCTATAGAGACAGAGTGCATTTAGGCATTTTTTAGGGGGGGGGTCTAAAAACCCAGAACTACAGGGTTCCCACTCTTTCATGAACACCAGATTCAAGGACTTTTTAAAACACCGTTTATTTTATATCAAGCACCTATCAAGTTCACACCCCAGCATATGTAGCGTCATGACAAGACCTCTTACAGTACTTAACATTTCACTTACACTTAACATTTACATTAAAAAAATCAGAGTAATGAGGTTTTGAATGTGTAGGTTTCATAAATTTAGACCATTTTGAGCAGTCGTGTTCAAAGGAATTTAGAATTTCTCAAATAGTGATAAAAATATATATTCTTGCATCAAACTGGTTTTTGCTGTAATTCTTGCAAAAATATTTAAATTTGAAAGAATTTCTCAATTTTTAATTAAAAGTGGTTAAACAGGACTACGCTTACCTGTCCTTTTAGGAGCACTTGTGCTTCTAATTAAAAAATTTAGGAGCACAGTCAAAAATTTCAGGAGAACCTTCTAATCAATAATCAAAAATTCTAATCAAATATTAGCTTTCCCATTACAAGATGATATTTGACTCCTCAAAGTGATTTACAGAGAATTTAGTTTTTACCTCTGTAATGGCATTTTTCTAACTTTATTAAAAGTGTGTCATCTTTTGTTAAATATATATATATGTATAAGCTTTTTTAACATTTCTAATTAAAACAACAGAATAAAAACAAGTAGGATAAGAATAAGTTACCAATCAAATTAAATCAGTACCTTATTAAAAAATCATTTGCACTACAGAGGTGGCACATGAAGAACACATAAGTGGCTTGTAGGTGTATTTTCAGACATTTAACCTAATAACATTTCTTTATTTCTCAGATATTTGCCTTCTGTAACAATATTGCTGCATGTATACCCACAATTACAGTTAATCTTTTCATTGTAGTTTTACTGATAAATGATCATATCATATTGACATCTCATTTTGCATTATTGATTCAACATTTACTTTGTAAAATATTATGATACTTGTATTTACTACAGAAAGTCTCAATCTATACATAAAATAAATTCACAGAACAAACCATTAACATATCTTTACAATTGTCATTGTAGGCAGTACTTTAAACATCATTCAGCATACAAAACATGGATCAATTATTTGATTAAAATTTATTTCATTCTTTCAAGGATCTCATTTAATATTTGCTGTTACCTCTGACCCAATTTAAAAAAAACAAAACAAAAAAACAGGTTTGTCATGATCTCTTTACCTAGACAAATCAACAACAACAGTAACAACAATAAAACAAAATAATCATAATCTTAATCATCATATCTTCCACTCATACAGCTTTGGTTTCAAGTACATTAAAATAGATACAGAAAGCAATTAACAAACAGAAGAGAAGTGCTGAATGTGTGTTTGAACTATTGTAATCTCAAAAACAAAAGCTAAATTAAAACAACGCTAAAACAATGAACAATGTTCAGTCTCCGTCTGCAGAACCTCAATCTGCTACGTTAAAGGTGCTGTATACGTTTTTGACTCTTTTTAAGCCAAAAAATAACATAATATGTTTGTAGATATTTAGGAATCATGTTATGTTTACATTGCTGTTTCTCTGAAAAATAATGCTATAGCCAGTAATTGTACTCTGAAATGTGCGTTCCGGGCAGGTATCGGGGTTCATCAAATCACAGTGCAAGGCTCTTTGCGTGTCCTCAATCTGGTAAACCCGCATGAGTATCAAGTCTGAGTGGGAGGGCAGGAGAAACGGCTCTCTCCAATATTTTGAATTTGGACTGCAGTACGTATTTGAACCGCTAGCTGTCAATATTGCATACTGCACCTTTAATGATATGTGGTGTTAACACAGAATAGGTAGAGTTGCCTCTCTAGAATGGAGGGAATTTACTGACATTTAGTAGTTTGGAATATCTGCCAATATTAGCCTTTTTAAACTCAATGAAATTAATTATGAGAGTGCATTGTTTAACTAAGTATTATAGTAGTAACTTTCACATCAAAATGTCATGAATTTCCAAGAAAGTCATTTTTTTGAGACTACAAGACTGCTTTAGAGAAATTACAAATTGCTCTCATATTCACTCTGATATTCATCTACACACTTCTACTCCAGGATTTTAATGAGAGTTGCCAGTGTGCTATTTGGATCCAGCAGAGTCACTAGAGGGACATTCACACCTCTATCATTGTGGATAAGATTCTGCAGAGTTATGGCTAACATTGAGTCAATGCCTAAATCGAAAAGATGAACATCATCGTTCAGCTCGTCCATCTCAACACCAATCGTTTCGCTGATCATGAACCTCAGATAATCACGTGGTGAGGATGAGGTCATGGGTTGCTCAGTGCTAGACATGTTTAGTGCATTTTTATTCATGGCTTCCTCTCCTATTTTGTACAAACGCATCTTTAGGGATTTGTTCTGACTGAAAATGTTATTCCAGTTGCTTTTAAAATTGAATTTGCATACAACCTGTTGAGGTTTGTTGATCAAGAGGCACTGCTCAAGACTTTCATGGATTTCTGGAATCTCCAAAAGCATGATTCCCTTTTCCTCCAGAAATCTCTGGATATGGACTTTGTTCAACAAAAGACCAAGATTCAAAGCCCCCCAATTAATGGACTGTCCAGAAAGCCCAGTGTTTCTGCGATACTGACAGAAAGTGTCCATGAATGTATTAGCCGCAGCATAATTAGTTTGCGAGGGATTGCCAATGAAGGCAGAGATGGAGGAATAACACACAAAGTAATCCAGACTGCACTGTATGGTAGCACGGTGAAGGTTCAACACTCCATTCACTTTTGGCCTCATGACTTTCTCATAAAGGGATCTGTCAAGACGTTCAATCAGCCCATCATGCAGGACAACCACACTGTGAAATACCCCTTTGATGGGACTGGATGGAAATAGTTTTCCAATATTATCAATTGTCTGGTCCACTTGCTTGGACACAGAAACATCACATGGCAGAGACTTGATGACAGAACCCCAAAGGCTACTGACTTGACTTATCTCTTGTTGCATCTGAGGGTTTGGATTGCTCCTAGACAGAATAACAATGTTTCCTCCTCCTTTCTGGGCGATGAACTTTACAGTCTCAAAGCCCAACCCCGTTAGACCACCTGTGACAATATAGACTGAATTTTTCTGGAATAGACTGCGTTTGGGTATCACTGGAATGTCAGACAGCTGGTTCTTGGCATCACTGTTCAGGGCTATAATAGGTAAGATCTGGCTTCTGAAGTATGATTCAGATTCTTTTACTGACAGAAGATCAGTGTCTTGAGATTTCACTCTTTGAACAGCTGTTGTGTCCAGAGAAAAATACTTTCTGTCCAAATGCATGGATTTCAGCCAACGGTAGATTTGTGGCATTTGCATTTGCAGAGACCCCTTTTGCATTATTTGGGATATGAGAAGGGCATGGAAGCGGACTTCCTCATTTGTACCTCGAAATGTTGTATTGAATGGAACTTCTGTCTTGTTGTCATAGACAAGAACAATGTCTTTGATGCCTCTAACACTGCTAACTATTTCAGCGGTTTCTACATTATAAGGAGGAATAAGAACAGCTCCCACAACCTCACTAAAATCACAAGACAGCTGATCAGCCTGCGTGCTCACTCTGACGTCCCAACCTGATCTGTTTGCAATAGCAATTAAAACAGTCATCAAAGCTGAGTCAGGGACAGTGGAGAAAATACCCAGTTTCCTTTGCTGTTCAGATTTAGGTAAAGCCTCATGGAAGATCTTCCAAGCCAGTACCATGTAAGAGACACAAGGGATGTCATTCAGGAATGAAAGCCTTTTGCTTTGCAGCAAACAGCGGCTGGGAGAACTACTTTAGTGGTGGCAGCCACAGGGTAACAAGACACAACATGATCACCAACTTTAAATTTGCTGACATCTTTACCCACTGCTGTGACAATGCCACTGAAGTCAAGGGCCAAGAGCTTATGGTTTTCATTTGTGTGCTTGTTCCAGTACAGTGTCTTACCATAATTCAGGTCAGAAATGCTGACTGGAAAGTAATCTGATGAATGAACACAGATTTTACTGAGAAGAAGCTCAATATTTTTTCCTTGAACCAGTTTAATGGAATTATCCATTTGAGTCGCTGACACATTTGTCATTATATATGGGTCAGATGTTTGCAAGATGAAGACTTCTTCATCCAACATGATGAGGTTTCTTGAAGAGATTGCCATGGTTGGCAAAGGTGTGTGGGTGATTTCGGGTTTGAGAATTTTGCCCTCCTTCACTACTAGCTCTGGATATTTGTTACAGGGGTATGATCTGAGGACCTGAACCAAAGCTTTGATGTCTTCAGTAGTGGCAGAGCCCATGTCAATCAGCTGGAAGTTAAGTTCTGGCAACTCAGCTGCACATGCTCTTATCATGCCTAATAGAACAAACCCAGGGTTTATGTGGTCCACTTTGCTCCCAGACAATCTATAAGTTACTACTCTGATATCACCTGGGAAATGAAGTGCCTTGAGATATCTGACAAGCTTTCGGAAAATCTCACAAAAACCTGCCATAATATCCAAAACCTTCTCTGATTCGAGAGAGGTTAGGTTTGCATCACCCCACATGAACAAAATATCCTGGAAGCATTTCTTTACACTTGAAATTTTCAAATTTGACAAAAGGAGTTCAACTCCATCTTCTAACAGTATGTTTCCATTTGAAGAAGAAACATATCTAGATGTTGGGTCCAAGTACTGTTGCAAAGCTTTAGAAATCCCTACCTGGTCAGAAAAGACCAGTGCCTTAATCTGTGTATCAAGCGTGGCAACTTCAGAGATGACACTGAAATTGTTGTGGAAAAAGTACTCCTTGACTACTTGGGAACGAGTTCCTAGCATTCTGATCTTCACATGCCTGAGTTCAACTAAGACCCTACCTTGTTTGTTGGCTAAGCAGCCGCAAATGTCAAAATAATCCTCTCCCACATGTATTGCTCTCAGATATGCAACCATCTCCTCTTGCAATGGTTCAAATACAGTCAGGCTGCCTATTTGTGCAGGATATATGGGTCTTGTTGATAGATCATGCAGTATAGTTGCAGGAGCAAGCTGCATGACGTAATCCAAGACCACAGGGTGAAGGTGATAGTCATGCAATTGAAGCATTAATACCTCTGGGACCTTCACAATAGATATAGCCTCTCCAAATTCTTCCCCACAATAAACATCTGCCTTATTTCTGAAGACAGACCCAAACTCAAATCCCATATTATTTAGATGCTTGTAGAGTTCTTCAGTAGTCATGTGGAATGTGCATCTTTTGGAAATACAGTCTAATGAAATGAACTGTTCTTCAGGCATCCTACCTGGTTTTGCTTCTACTGTGCCAAATGCATAGACTGCAGAAGTAGACTGTACTTTGAAGTTACATGTGTTATCGGCCAAATTATCTAAATGATTCAGCTGTATGTTTATATCAGGGGAATTCTGGGTGAAAATGAATGGACTCTGGAATGTTATGCTGAGCTGCAGAGAATTTAGTGGAACTTTAGGTTTTGCACATTCCATGTAAGTCGTTAAACCCAATTCTGCATAAAATGCCCCAGGAATTATGGCAACCCCACCGTGCTTGTGGTCCTTCAGGAAGGACACTGATTCAGAGGATAAATCACAGCTGAACATTGAACTGTCTCTACCCATTCGTGTCACTACTGGATGGTTGCCAGTGGGAGTGATTGACTGCAAAGGTAAAGCAAAGACATCTCTCTTCACACGATCAAACTGGTATTGTGGGTAGGAAATTGGTTGAGTCTCAAAACCTTTGTAGAACATTTCCCAGTCCATTTTGACCCCAAACTCAAACACTTTGGAAACAACAGCGAGCATTGTTTCATGATCTTTATCAGGCTGCACTGAGGGAATCACAGTGAAGTCATTTCCCAGAGTCTCAGTAATGTACCTCTGCAAAGATCTTCTTGGGCCAATTTCAACAAATATCACATTATTTTTGTTTTTAGCTGCAGACTTTACAGCTTGTTCGAATTCAACTGGCTGTCTGATATTCTTTGCCCAATATTCACCAGTAATAAAATCTGAGGAACACAAACTAACACCTGTCACTGTTGAGAACAATTCTGTCTCCAAATGGTGTGCCTGCAATGAGCCTATATTCTGTTTCACTTTTGATAAAATGGGATCCATCTTGTGACTGTGGTATGCTGCAGGTACATCTAAAATGTGAAGGAACAAATCTTTTCCACTGGCTGAGTTGCTCAAATTCTGTTGCAACCTGTCAATGTCATCTGCATCTCCTGAGAGGGTGCATGACTGAGGGCTGTTATAAGCAGCCAGGCAAACCCTTCCCGAATAAGATGGGAGAATTTTCAAGACTTCAGAAACAGCCATATTACTGACTACCAGCATCTTCCCTCCTGTCACAGTGCTTTGCAAAGAACTGCGATAGTGGATAACTTTCACTGCATCTTCAATAGACAACAAACCAGAACAATGAGCTGCAGCAACTTCTCCAATAGAGTGCCCCAAAACAGCATCAGGACTAATGCCCCAGTGTTTCAGAAGTTTGACAACAGCAACCTGAATAGCGAACAGAAGAGGCTGGACAATCTTTGGATCAGATGGCTCTGTACTTTTCTCAGATTCACTTTCCAGCATCTCTATCAGATTCAGACTTCTATAGCTTTGTAACAGAGTTTCAATCTTCACAATTGCCTCTCTGAAAACTGGCTCTTGTTTTAGGAGCTGCTTGCACATACCCTGATATGTCACACCATTTCCACAAAACACAAAAACTAGCTTGGAGTCTGTCTTTGACGGCACAAGCTTTTTCTCCACAGCAGCAGTGAGTTTCTCTTGCAGATCTGCCAGTGATGACGTTTGAAATACTTTTCTGTATTTGTGCTTCAAGTGACTTCTTCTACATGCAGATGTGTACAGTAACTCCTGTAGATCTGATATTTTCCCTGCTCTGATCTGTTCTGCTGTATCTTCAATTATGTTTTTCATGGATTTTTCGGAGGCTGCAGAGACCACAAAATACTGATGGGATTTGCTGATCAGCTGAGCTTTTGTTTTTTTTCTCTGCACATATTGTCTGACAATTGCATGTGCATTTGTTCCACCAAACCCAAAGTTATTGATTCCTGCAGACCTCCCTGCTCTGCTGTCACTGACCCATTTTTCTGCTGTGGTGGGGATTTTCATATTGAGAGATTCAACATCTATGCTGGAGTTTTCCACAGAGTAGAACAATGATGGCACAATGGTTTCATGCTGCATCATCAAAAGAACCTTTATGAGCCCTGCAACACCTGCTGCAGATTCTGTGTGTCCAATATTGCCTTTAACAGATCCAATGATAAGTGGCCCTGACTTCTGAGGTCTTGCTTTGGCAATGGCTTTTGAGATACTACCTGCCTCTATTGGATCTCCAACTGGAGTCCCAGTCCCATGAGCCTCGATGTACTGCACACTAGTCAGGTCAGTCTCTGTTGAGTAGATTTTTCTAAGCAGCTCCTCCTGCTGTACCATGGATGGTTTGGTGATTGGACTAACAGTGTGGCCATCTTGATTTACTCCAGTTTTGCAGATGATACCCCAAATATGGTCATGGTCTTCAAGAGCCTGTCATAATACAGAGAACATATGAGTGTTTCTTGCAGTAGTTCATCATTAGGTACATTGCTGTCATTGTGCTGTGATTATATGAGACATCTTTTTATTACTTTTTTCAGAGGCTTTAATAGAACGACACCACATCCTTCACCTCTGCCATATCCGTCTGCTTTGCTGCAGAATGGTTTACTTGTTCCATCGGAGGAGATCATTTTTGCCTTGGAGAGAGTCACATAAATGGTCGGCTCCAAAATACAGGTCACACCGCCACACAAGGCCATATCACAATCTCCTGTTGAGTGGAACACAGATAACCACACAACTTTAGTTGTGGGGGTGACAGTATGGCTAATACAATTTAGAAACAAGGACCTATAGCTTGTCTTGCTTCATCACCAATTTTACTAAGGCACATAACCAGCCTCAAATAAATTGATGGGGACAAATGTGTGTATTGAAAGATAATTTTTCACAGACATTTTTTGCACACAATTATAAGATAGTTTGGAGATAGGTTGTTCCATTGCTATCCATTTAGGCTTTAGTCTTAATTGTTTCTGTCTCCGTGTTGGTCATACCATCTGCTGTAGGACTACTTTTCAATATTACACTAATTGCAAAAGCAATGTTTGAAAATCTACAATTGATACTCCTAATGGCACACTAAAGTAAAATAAATAAATAAATAAAAATAATAATAATCATAAAACATGAAACATCTAATGACTTTTGCACAGCACTTTATATTAGTACACATATATAATAATATACAATATATGGAAAATCCTCTTAAAAATATGCGAATAAGTTTATGCCCAAGGTTTTCATACATATTGTTGAAGACTACCTTGTTTTATGGCTTGACAAGCTAAGTGAAGGGCGACGAGGGATGAGGAGCAGGCACAGTCAATGGACAGTGAGGGGCCAGTGAAGTTGAATATGTATGAGATGCGGTTGGCAGCTATGCTCATAGCGGCACCAGTGCCACTGGTGTGGTCTATGTTTACTGGATTAAGCCTCACACTTCTTAGCTCAAAGTCTCTGTTCATTAGGCCTAAAAAACAAGTAAACAAAAACATATTAGATATGTTAGCTCGCGATATGCTTTTATCCACAACCATTTACTGTATACCTACTGCAGTGCAACCTGAGGTTAAGTGCCTTTCTTAAGGCAACAATAGTTGCAGGGCTCTGATAAGCAATATTTCAGTTACCCTTAGCTGTAGCCACCTCATGTGCTATTTGTACTGTGACACAAAGGAATTAAAGCACAAGTGCACATATTGAGGTCAGGACAAGTTAGATCCTTTTGTGAACAAGTGAATTACTGAGAGAATCGATGTGCTATTTTGCAATGCATCTTAACCCGAGGTTGCTTTAAAGGCACTTCCCATACAGAAAGTGCATATTCAAAAGACACCAAAAGTCACTGTTTTTTATGTAATTTATATTTAGCTTATATTTTACCCAAAAATACTCCTGTTCGCGTTCCACTGGCCTTTTCCATTGGTATCCCAGCATCCTCTAGGGCCCTGTAGGTGCACTGCAACAGAAGTTTGTGCTGAGTGTCCATGGTGATTGTTTCAGCATTAGTGATGCCGAAGAACTTGTGGTCAAACTCATTCAAGCTACACAGAATAAAAGATAAATGATGGGGTTATTGCTTTTCAGAGTTCAGATACCACAGGGATACTTCACCCAAAAAGGTCAATTCCATCATCACTCATCCTCACATGATGTAATTCTAAACCTGTATGATTTATTTTCTTCAGCAGAACATGAAAGATGATACTTTGAAAAGCCCCTTTTTCACCGCAGGAACTTTCCTCAGGAACTAGGGACTTTGGGGCAGTACTCGGTGGGTTTCCACCGCAGGAACCAGGATCTAAATAAAGTTCCGGGTAAAAATTTGCCCCTCAGAAAGTCCCTGCTCACGCTGTAGTACGTTTTCAAAGGTCTGGAGCCTTCGGGGGAGGGACTTGGGCGCTGAACACGCTGATTGGTTGAGTTCACGCAACATTAGGTTTCACTTTATTTTGATGGTCCCTTTAACACATTCTATTGACTATAAGTAATGTTGCACCTACATTTCTACTGACTCTCATTAGAGTGTTAGTAGTGTATTAGTTGACTGGTAGGGTTAGGGTTCGATTAAGTTGACACGTTCTTGCAAAGTTACTTATAGTCAGTAGAATATCTGTTGGGAGATCGACACAATAAGGAGTTAGTAGATATGAAGCAGACAGTCTACTACTACTACTAATAATAATAATAATAAGTTTTACTTATATAGCGCCTTTCCAGAGCTCAAGGACACTTTACAATAAACATCAGAAATGGGAGGAAAACATCAAACAATAAACAGAAAGAAAAGAACATCAGAAATCCAAAGAGTAATATACAACATAAAAACAAAATAAATAGAAGTTAACTAAGAAAGATAACATTCTGAAAACAAGTGAGTTATGAGCAGCGATTTGAATTCAGACAGGCTATTGGCAAGACAGAGTGATCTGGGTGAGAGTTCCATAATTTAGGGGCAACAACACTGAACGATCTGCCCCCATGGAAGAGAAGGCGATATCGAGGATGGTGAGAAGGCGAGAATCAGAGGACCGCAATGAGCGTGGTGGAGAATAGGGTGGAGCAGATTGCAGAGATAGTAAGGAGCCAGACCATTCAAGGCTTTAAAAGTAAGCAGGATAATTTTAAACTTGATGCGATAGGCCACTGGTAGCCAGTGCAGATCAGCTAGAATAGGGGTGATGTGGGCTGAGCGGCAGTGCGGTGAGAATACGAGCGGCTGAGTTTGAATATACTGTAATCTAGCAATAGTGGTAGCTGGCAAGCCAATGAAGAGGGCATTACAGTAATCGAGACGAGATGAGACAAAAGCGTGAATGAGAGTTTCTGAATCTTTGGTACTTATGAAAGGACGGAGCTGGACAATTCGTCGTAAGTGGAAAAAATGCCAAATACTAATACTCTTATGAGAGTTTGTTGACATGTAGTTGACATGTAGACCATCAAAATAAAGTGTTACCCAACATTGTATTTCAACCACCATTTATTTGCGTTTTTTAATTTTTTTTTAATAAATATTACTGTTATTGTGTCATAGAATGTAGTTTTAAAAGTATTTCAGGTGAGAATGTAGTTGTTTAAAACTGAAATCTGCAGTTTATTGATGAGGACAGCGCCTATTTGAAAATGTGCTTTGTTGATTTCGGAGCTGTAAGCTCCACGCGATCACCGGGCGCTCAGTGCTCATGTATCCCGACAAGAGGAGCATAACCTCGGCTAGTCCTTCTGACATTTGCCGCTGGCTCTGATGTCTCTAGTGGTTAAACATGAGACATAATTTGTTTTGGGTAAATCTAACAGGTAATCTTTTGTCTTTATTATATTATTCTATTAATATGTTAAATGAAAATAAAAAGAGTCAGTGCAGTTTGATGTAACATTTAGTTTCATTGTAATGGATGTACGTTCCCTGAACTACATTTCGGCATTAATGCGGCTATTAATATGTATAAATGAAAACGAAAAGAGGCTGTGGTGTTTTATAACAATTTACAATAAGACGAAATATGGTATATGTTATCAAGTACGCTGCTGTTTGCAGAATTATCGGACTTGCATCGCACCAGACTATTTGCCTAATCTTCTCAGTACTTTAGACTGAGATGGAAACGCAGACAGCAACAGGTCTGCAGGAAAAAAAAGTTCCTGGGAAAAAAGATCTGGGACAAATTGTTCCAGGTAATTTCGGTGGAAAAGCGGCTAAAGTCAGTGGGCTCCTAACAACCTTGAACCTCATTGACTTTCACTGTGTGGGAAAAATCCACATTAAGAAAAATAGCATGAAAGCCATACAGGTTTGGAACAACATTAGTAAAGAACAACAATCTTTTTTGACTGAAAGATCACTTAAACTACTATTTATTCCATCAGCGTAACTCTGGAAACAAAACAAAGAAAACACAGCTGTGCTTGAGGAGATCTTTTTTTTTGCTTTCTACCAACTGCTTCAAACTAAATGTATATATCAGAGGTCGCCAATCCGTCGATCACAATCGACTGGTAGATCTTTATCACTGTCCCAGTATCTCCAGAAAACAACAGAAAAATAAATACAAAAAACACATTACACTTCATAAAATATACAGAATATTTTGTACTTATTTTTCTATTATTTTCGGGAGCTACTGAGACAGTGATAAAAAATACTGTACATCATGCTTGAGTCTGTAAACAGGACGTTAACAGAGGCCAGAGACACTGAAGATGGACACGAAGAGGAGAAAATACTGTAGCAGGCAGAGCAAGCTCACTGTTCACGATGCTCGAAATATAGGAAGAAATTATAAATATTGGATTGGGGGTGAAGGGTTATATGAATATATCACTGAACTGACTGTCTTCAGAAACATTTCGAGTAGTATTTATAAGCGCAGCACTGCTTTGTTTACAGTGGTAACCAAAGAAACACTGTATTGCTGCTGTTCCATAAGCGCCACCTGCTGTCAGAGAGTGATTTTGCATCTCATTCAGAACTTCTGATGTTTTTCTTTTGTGCAGGCATGTTTTATGTAGTATAATTGTACAAAGATAAAGTCAGACCATTCTGTTTTTGCTTTAAATCTTGAAATTATACAATTCAAATAATCTAATTCAAATCAAAATAAAAAATAAAAAATGAATAAAAAAATAACTACTCGTGCAACCTGTGTAGCATGTTGGTTTGGATTTTGATTAAAATGCAGTACTTGCCTTTAATTTCATGGCCACAAATATTTGTAAGGTCAGTTAGCTTGTTATAGAGTAAACAATAAATATTCTTAGCTTGAAAAACAAAAAAGAAAATTAAAAATTGGCAACCAGTATCAGTATCAGCTAATTTGCTTTAAAAAAAAAAAAAGGAATCTGAATCAGCCATGAAAACTCATGATTGGTGCATCACTCATTAAAATACAAAATAAAAGGCCTCAAATTGGAAGTACAATCTGCACTGTCTTTTTCTGTCAGTTTTTTAACAGGTAGATCTTGTCTTTCATAAAGACCAAGGTCAGGGCTCTTGGGCTAAAAAAGGCTGGTGACCAGGGGTTGCTGACCAAATGGGTGCCCTAAGCAGGATTGTATTGTTGTGCCCCCTCCCTCAAATATTATGGAAGTAAAAAACCAACAAACAAACAATAAAAAACACACCTACTATAGGGGTCAAAATAGAACTTTAATAAAATATAAATATTTAAGTAAATAAATAAATAAATTGTAATTAAATTGTATTATTTACAAATTACAATTGTAGCTCTAGACAGTTACCTATGGCTATGATTTTATTAATACAGTTGTCTGATTGATTTAATAGTCTCAAGCATTCAGAAATCACGCAAAAGAAAATTAAGCAGTTTTACTACAATAAATCCATGGTTCATTTTGTAAGGGTTGTGATCTCCACATGTTTTTTGTTGAAGAAATTATAGAAGCTGTGTCATCTATCGCAAAAAGGTGGCCAAAAATGAAAGATTAAGTGTATATTTGAATTAAATATTTGGTCAATAGCCTTTTAAACAAGGATATGATCGTCCTGCAAGTGTAACAGCATCAATTACCAGGCTTTTGATGCCCTTTTATAAATTTGTAATGGTTTTACTGGTTATAATGGGGCTTGTATTGGTTTTACTGGAAACTGTAATGGATCCTGTGGGTCTCTACTGGTAATTGGTCACCTTCTATTGGCTTGTTAAAACCAATCAATCCTAATGGAATATGTCCCAAAACACACTACAGAAAACCATTTGTTAATGGTTAAAAATTGATTGTTTGTAATGGTATTTGTGATTCATTTGCGATGGCATTAGAATTTTTCTGTGATGGTTCTATTGTTGTTGTTTTTTTGTTTTTTGTTTTTTTCTATTGTTATTTTATTTATTATTTTTCAGCAGGGTTACCTCAGTGTTTTTATATAATGCATTTTAAATCATTTTAAAGGCTGTTGTTGGCTTAGGTTTTTTTTATAACCTCAAAAAAAAAAAAAAAAAAAAAAAAAAAACATCTTAATACTTCTTTGTATGTTATTATTTGAAGTAACAAAATTCATACATTTTTGGTTAATTTGTGGTTGCCATGGCTACAAGAACCATAATTTATTTATTTTATTTATTTTATTCCTGTTAAAACCATGGCTAACTTTCATAAGTGAACATGGAAACTTAGAATATTAGATGCATTACTGGTAATTCACATATATTTATAACACTTTTTCACAATACAGACTAGGCTAATTTTGACTTATTATATAGAAATATGTTGGTGCCAATTTACAAAGAGGCAATGGTCTCTTGGAACACATTCTCACTGAGTGCTAACCCCCCTAAGAATTAAATTCTAGAACCAAACCTGATCTCACCAGAGAATGACTAAACAACTCCAAAAACAGCATTACTGTCTTCACATACTACAAGCCAGTTTGACTATATTTCTTTCATACATGTACAAAAGATATTGAAAAATTCTCAGTGAAAGAAGTTTCGCTTCAATGAGTTAATATTGATTTTTAATTAAAATAATTATATTAATGCTGTCAAAATTAGCGTGTTAACACATGCAATTAATATTTCCAGTTAACGCAGGAACAGAGCTAAGGCTGCTTAAAGCTATTTAGTCACTATTTGGAACCAGCTGTTTACCAGGATTTATCATTGGGAACATTCTCGTCGTTAAGGCTAGCTTTGTTTTAGCAAATATGGTCTTGAACAAGCTTCTGTTCGTTATTGGAAACATGCTGTTGCAGTCCTTTGGTTATCGTCAATATGCTTAATACTCTCTGGTGTTATGGGAAACGTATCTTTGCTTAAGCACAGTTTGATTTCTAAGTAGTGTGGAGTCATGTGAAGTAGCTATTTTCAGTGAGCAGCTAAAGCTGTTTGAGTCATTAAATATCTCTAGATGATGTTATATGCCATTTAGCATATTCATTACCTGCATTGCATTCTGCCTAGTTTCGGCATTTTATTGTTACTTCTCTGCTACTCTCTGTGGTCACATAATGGATTTAATACAGCACATTGCATAAACCATTTATATATTTGTTGCCGTCAGAAAGTCCGACATAGTAACTGAAATGCGCTGTTAAATTCTGATTTATAATCCAGATGTTGTCTGACAAATCTCTATATACGTAAGACATTGCTTGCCGCTAGGCGTTTGGGAAAATCTCTAAAGGGTCTGAACGTTATCTATCAATAAATTGCATATTTGTTAACACCGATTGGAGGAGTGCAGCATGCAGAGTGGCAAAGTTATGAGCCAGTTGCTGATGGATTAAGTTGCTTCGGCTGCTGTTGGAGGCTCCAGTTGCTGTGGAGGCGGTTGGTGCTCTGAGACGCGCATTTAGAACAGCGCATAAGCATTAACTGGTCAGCCAGAAAACGCAATTTCTGGCTACATGTGACTTCATTTTAACTGTGCTTTATGATTTCAACTATTAAGAGGGTCCACATTAACACAGCTATTTAGCCTATTCATTCTTCACACTTTTCCCTAGAGCTGCAGGTTGGCGTAGCTACATTTGTAATTATTCTTAAATAGCTCATTTAAAGGTCCCGTATTGGTCCAAAACTGAATTTCTTGGCTTTTTTCATGATAACTGAGGTCTAGGGGCTATGTAACTACCATATAAGTTTCAAAACAATCAATCCACAGTAAAGTGTACACAGCCTGCGTAAAGTAGCTGTGATTTTTTACGAGCCCTTGTGACTTCCGTAAAAATGTGATGTCCGATCTACTCAGTCGCCGTCTTCAGTCACCATCCCGAGCACCACCCACCATCCTTTTGCCAAACCCCCAGACAACATCGCGTCCATGCCACCGCTGAGCAACAACAACACGGAAACATGTCGAAAAGGTTAACTTTAACGGACGAAACCAGATCGGCTGACCTGTAACGTTACACTCTCACTCAAAGGATGATCTGACAGGACTGTTACTATGAGGTGGATCACGTCTAACATGATGTACAGTAAAGACAAACTCACCTTGTCTATCTAGTCATGATGAAGATGTAAATACATTTCAATTTCAGCAGGCAACTATTTTTACAGCTATATTATTATTCCAGCCACAATTAATCACAACAATGTATATACAATTACAAATGATTATATATAAATCGTCAGTTTGTTGTTTTACACACGTGAACGCAGACATTATTTCATATACGGCATAGTCGTGAGATGCAAGAAATCTTCAGACGCGTGCATAACAACAAAAGACAATACTTTATTGAACCTTTTCTGATAAGATTGATAATGATGTCGTGGGTTTTTTGTCTGGCAGTGGCAGCAGGTATACGATCAAATTTCTAATTTGAGGCTGTATTACATCGATTCTGGCACCCAACATCACAACAAGACGATATTTTAAGCTCCTTATGAAGCTGAATCTGCGCTCCTTTGTTTTGCCTCCAGCTAGCGCTGTGACGTAATTGTGACGTTGGCCCTACATGACCCTAGTTACCTGTGGTTGGCCTAGCCATGCGTCACTCAGAAAACAACAGGCCAATCAGAAGAGAGGCTCATGAATATTAATTAGACAGGCCAAAATCCATCTGTTCTTAGCAGAGCTCCTGAGAGAAGAGCTGCAAAAATATATTGAGATGGTTTTTGGTACTTACTCCGCAAATATATATTCTTAAGGACATTAAAAGCTAAAATAAAACTCCAGAAAGGTGTACAATATGTGACCTTTAGCGATAGTGTATTAATGCTATTCATGCTAGCACATCATCATCTTCAGACCCTCAATGGCTATGTCAAAGGAGACAATGCTTTCCTTCTAGTTTTATCCTCACCAGTTGTCTTACCAGAGTACATCATTCCTGATTATTGAAATATGCCATCTCCACCAGCCGAGATGAGCGTATCCACTAAAATGACAATCTTGTTTTCAGATTTCAGCCTCAGATAGCCAAAGAAAAAGCATTAAATATAAATCTCACTCTCTCGGCTGCTTCATATTAGCGGTTGGCAGCATGGCATATTATTGATACTAAAATTAATATAGCAAAATTCTTGCATAATTCAAATTCAATTAATATTCGATTGTATGAAATGCAAGTGCATATATTACGTGACCAAAACTTTCTAGCGTGTCTAGCGTGACACACACATTTGCGCTTACTGTATCACATCTATGTGCGTTGATCAGTTGTAAATAAAAGAATTATGAATTATGAATAATGAATTAATGAATGATGCACTCACCTGTCAAGCTCTTAATTCTCTGAAAAGATCAGGATGAGCAAGCGACAAATGCTTAAAAAGTTTGACGTGTTGCTTCCTGTGGCAACACATAGTTTATAGCAAGGCGTGCATACGGGTGCAGTAAGGTCAGTTCACTATTTTCCTATTTTGATATTGGAAAGTTGCTTTGACACAATCTGTATTGTTAAAAGCGCTATATAAATAAAGGTGACTTGACTTGACTTAATGTGATACACACTAAAACAGCTCTTTTTAAGACAGGCCCCAAAAATGACATTTTATCCATGTTACACTAAATTATCTGTGGGGTATTTTTAGCTGAAACTTCACAGACACATTCTGGGGACACCCAAGACCTATATTACATCTTGTACAAAGGGGCATAATCTCTCCCTCTCCTCTCTCTCAGTGTGAGTGTGAGTGTGTGTTGAAGCAGGTTGGAAATAACCTTTGCAGGAAAGGCTAAAGACATCTGATCTTGATGGGTTAGACAATTTAACCCATTCCCTAATGTGTGCATTTCAGCCTATTCAAAGATTGATGATTTTGCCTGCATTATTATTCACAGGATAAAAAAACAATAAAATAAAAAAAAAAGATAAATAATAAAAATAAATAATCACTGACAACTGAGTATTATATAATATGTTTGATAATTAGGTTAATTAAATTATACATAACACTTCTGTGTTTATAACAGAGGAGGGAGTGTATTACTTTTAGATGTGGACGTTACAGAAGGACGTTTACCTGCATAATTTATGGAGTATGCATTTAAATTAATTTAAATAAATTAATTTTCATTAAAAAATGTTTAAGTAAATTTCACATGAGTTTAAAAAGTTGTTGTTATAATAAACTTGCAGAAGTGAAAAGAAATATCTAGACATACATCTTACTCTTATTTGACAGTCTTTGCAGTTTCCATGATTTGGCTCTATTTATTAATTTTATAATTTTATTTTTTCACTGGACACCACCCTGTAGGGGTTGGTCTTGGGCATTAAAATCCCATTCTAGCCCTGACTGCAGGTGCATGTTGCTCACAGACACAGTCAGGGCCGGAGTGGGATCAATTTTCAGCCCGGGAGTGTAATGCTCAAGACCAGCCCACCACCGATCCCCATCCAACCCCTCCCACCGTGGTGGAATCTGGATAAATGAAGTGACAGATCTGTTCTTACTATCTTGTTATATTTATTTTTGACATGTTTCAATAAAAAATATGAATAATGTAAATATGGCCATAAATATCAATAACAAATCACATACCGAGTTTTCTGCAACAAGTAGTCCAACTGTTACATTATGAAAAAATGGTTTGCATTCAAACGAAAATAAAGTAGTGCAGTAAGAAATATACTTTTTGCACTATTGTTTTTTTTATATGCACGTCAATGTAATAAATAAAATAATGAAATAAATTATATGAAACATTTCAACTGCAACAAAACATACAACTGTAACAAAAAAAGTTCAATTCAAAATTGAAAGCTGCCAAGCAGTCATCAATAAATGGAAAATCAGTAAGCATCTCGAAAGAAATAAAGAACAGGCTAAAATCACTTACATTTAATTGAAACAGAAAATCAATAGAAAAAAACTGAATACTAAACCAAATTAAAAATCCTTCAATGTAAGTCAGTTTGGACAAAAGCATTTGCCAAATGCATAACTGTAAATGTTGCTAGTGTACCTTGAGTCGCCAGGTCACGTGTGCTCGTTTGCCTTCTTGAAAAAATATTTGTCAGTTTGGCACATTTGCCAATCCTGCTTTAGGGGATTTATTAAAACTCATTGGGCTCAAGGGAGGCAAGACAGATGCTGCCTCTCACTGAAACTTTGTTTACTAACTGCTGGTGTCACTTTAGAAAAAACAAGTGATTTATACACTTTTTTTTTTCTTATTTCAGAGAGTCTTTCAGAGACTGATTGATAAATGCTCATGTATTATTGAATTTTGACCATTTTTGAAGTCAAGTCAAGTCACCTTTATTTATATAGCGCTTTTACAATACAGATTGTGTCAAAGCACTTAACAGTATCAAATTGGGGATAGAGTGTCAGTAATGTATGATGGTAAGATTAAACACTCAATTTTCAGTTAAAGGCATTTCATTATTGAATTCAGAGATGTCATTGTCTAGCTCAGTTTAGTTTAAATAGTATCTGTGCAATCAAATCGGCGATAATCGCTAGAAATTAAGTGTCCCCAACTGAGCAAGCCAGAGGCGAACTTGAGAAACGTAAGTGAACATCATAAGTTCAAATGAATTGAAGTCTTACCCATCAATAAGTGCTGCCTTTGCTGTGTGCATCTTTCCTGCTTTACTCTCATCTGGATCGTACCATTGAGACAGATTAAACCTGTCATTTGGTATCTGAACTGCACAGTTCTCTCCATGAAGTAGGACTCTCCAGAAGTTTTCAAGTCCCTCACCTAAAATAGATGAGAACATACAACGTAAATACAATTTAGGCCAAAATCATAGCATGAACAAATAATGAAACACTGTAAATTCCTAACAATTACCTCCAGGAAAATGGCATCCAATGCCAACAACAGCGATTTCTACATCAGTATCCATCGAGGTTCGTGTGCCGTGTGTAATTACTTTTGATTTTATCTATAGACAATAAGAATAAACAATGAGTCAGTTAACTATATATTCATCCACGGCATTTAATATTTTGTGTTTATTTTTTGTTTATGCATTTCTTTTAGCAAAAAAATTAATTAATTAATTAAAATTAATTTCTTTGCCAAAAAAGTCCAGTGTAATATAGAGACAATCTGAAAATCTAATAAACTAATGAATTGTAATTTGAAATATAGTGTACCTGAGGTAAATAAACATTTTAAAAATATATATAGATTTCACTGTATGTGAAATAAAATATTTAAGTTTTTATATTTATTGTCTTAAGAATATGTATAATATATATTGATCAGCTGAAGATGTCTATAATTTCTTTTGTTAAATTTCTTTTTCAAATTTTGGCATAGAAAACTAGAAAAAAAAATAATTAAATGAAATGAAAAATACTGACTTACTTAGATATTGTCTTGTTGAAAATACTTGCATGCGACTGAGTCTACACAATATTTATTCAATAAAAGGAGAAGTAAATATTCAGTCTTTTACATGTGACTTCCTATTAGCTCATGAAACAAGTTACTAATAAAACCCAATCAGCTTCATATTTCCCCAATTTCCTTTCAATTTGAGAAGTTAGCAAAAAGTCTTCACTTTCATCTTCAAAAAAATCAAAACTGGAAGGTGTCTTTTCCTTCCCAATTCTGACAAAGGAGGCAGTTATTGCATCCAAAAACTCTGAACATTAGGGAAGTGAATATAACTTTGTTTTTTATAGATTTACTGTTATATTAGTGGTTTCAAACTTAATTCCTGTAGGGCCACTGCTCTGCAGTGATCACACCTGCTCAGAAATTTCTAGTGTTCCTGAAGACCTTGATTAGCTGGATCAGGTGTGTTTGACTAGGTTTGGAGCAAAATTGTGCAGAGCTGTGGCCCTCCAGGAATTGAGTTTGAGACCACCGTGAATCATTCAGTATGAAAGGCTGCTGTGTGTTGCTTGTAGGACACTGTTCTGCTGTGGCTTTGTTTGGACTCTTCATCAAAATAGAGGAAAATGAGAAAATAGTTACAATATAACTCATTCAAAATGTACTTGTTATATTGATTTTATACTACAGTTCAATAAAGATTTTCAATGGAGCTGATATTCGGGGAAAACACGCTTCCTCCTGTGATATTCCTTGTTGTAAACACAAAATGTGATAAATCTTACAAAACCATCAACCTTATCAATTACATACTGTACATGAAAGAAAAAGCTGCAAAGCTGTTTACAAAAAAAACAAAACAAATACATGACAAAAAATAAGCAAATTATTGCCTACACACAGTTTAACAAACTAAACAATTGTGACTGGGATGTATTACTCTTACTCATATTATCCTCTCCTAACAGTATAGTACTTATTATTAGTCAGATATGGGCGAACCAGACCTATATAGCGGTGACTTCGAAAGCCAGGAGCATATTGTGGCTGCTCCCTTTCGCGGTGTGGCCATAGCCGAATAAATACAGGTGAATATAACCACGACGGGTCGCTAGGATGGCTCATTTAACGTTAACAGATCGCCAGGCAGACGTACAGCAGTGACAGACGGACACATATAACGGTGTCCTGTATGGAAAGATGTTACTCAGCTGACAGTTAAACATTTTCACCTGTACAAGTGAACAATTAGCTGAGCAGCTAATGAGGCGTATTGGAGTGACGTCACCGCCCCTCTTCCACTGATTGGCTGAGGAGGAGCTGTCAATCAAGAACTAGTGGACCAATGATGAGGCTTAAATCTACCCTGATTTACATGAAACTCTAACCGTAACATTTGGGAAAGCAAGCGCAGAACGTGGAAACAAGAGTGAAGGGAAAACAGCATAAGCGCACAAAAAATAAAAATATGAGCAGAAAATGACTGAGAGCAGAAACAACAGAGAAATATAACCAAGGAAAACATGATTTTGTGCGCAAGTCAGATAATGTTGCATTAATATTTCAATTTTGTGCAATATGATTTTAAACGTGTTTGAAGTTTTGATTCATGCTTATTATTTTTAAAAATGCGTTATTAATTTTTTGATTTACGCTTATTATTTTTCTATCCGTGACCATTGTTTGCTATTCTGAAAAATTTTGCTTTCGTTTTTAAATCTTGTGCAATATATTTTTACTTGCGTTTTTAAATTTTGTTTTCACGCTTGTTATTTTTTTATCCGTGACTGCAATACTTTAGGCGGGAATCTGATCCCATAAGGTGGGTTTGGTTAATTATTAACCCTCTGGGGTCTGAGAGTGTTTTGGGGGCCTGGAGAAGTTTTGACATGCCCTGACTTCAGTTGCTTATAAACATATATATATATATATATATATATATATATATATATATATAAATGGCTAAAACCTAATAACACTGTAATCAGCACAAACTGGGCTACAATAATAGCGGCATTTATGTACATGATTGTGTTTTTGAGAAAGCAAATTTTATGCATGGTTTGTGAAAAACTAAAATGTTGAAGTCACTGAAATAAGGCCATAAAACACATACAGAACATTTTTTCACAAGACTTTTGAGAACTGGATCTTGTAGTCTAGAGTTTTTGCTTCAAAACTATCAACTATCCTGGATAATGCTGTGATTCTCACCTGAGAAGACAAAGACCCGCATAATGAGCTGCATAATGAGCCATTGAGTCAGGTATATGACTGAGAGGGAATTGCAACAAGAAAGAATGTGAGGAAAAAGAAATGTATATATGTCACAAATCCGGTCTATGAACTTCCATTCACTCACCACGAGAGGTCACTCGCGGAGCAACCGTATTTAATGCAGTAGAACAAACAGAGTTGAAAATGAGAAACAGCTGATCAGTGTTCATATCGGGTGAAAAAGAGACGTCAGGATTAAAGAAAATTTAATCGAGTACTTCACATGAATGTACAGAAATACCACGAATCAAAATAAGATCTAGTGTATGGCCTAGATTATGAGTAGGAGAAGAGACACATTGTACAACATTGAGCAAGTCAATGAGACTCATAAAATTCTTCACCATAGGTTTAGAGGGGCAGCAGACATGGATGTTAAAATCCCCCAGAACCAACAGTCTATTACAGCGTGACACTTGATTTGACAGAAAGTCTGAAAAAACGTTGTACTAACAGGGCTCGACAATAAGGACTGCCCGATGGCCCAGGGCGAAGCGAAAGATGTTCGGGACAGTAGACAGATTTGTCACTTGCCCGATCGGGCCACTGCAGCATCGTCGCAAAATTTTATCATTTGCATGTGTTAATTAAAGCCTTGTTAATTTAAAAACTCAAACTATTAAAAAGCATTTCTGTGTGAAAGACAACTCCATTCAGTACTTACTCGCTGTGTTCTGTTCTGTGTGAACAGCCGCGAGCCGCCTGAACGGGCAAATACATACAATAGTATGTCAAAATACCCCTCTTGGCAAGTAACTTTGTAGCTTTAACAATGATTAATCTAATTTATACACTGGAGTACAGATGCACCGATCGACCGGACATATTTTGTTTTATTTCAGACTATCTCTGTCCCGTGTTTGCACACTAATTGCACTGGAATCATTTTCCCAAATGCCGTTTGTGTGGAAATATTACGTTATTGTTATAATTAGTCTGTAAATGGCTGTTAACAGAGGCTAGAGACGCTAAAGAGGAAAAAATGATGTAGCAGTCAGATCAAGATCACTGTTCACGATACGCGAAATATAGGAAGAAAATCTAAATATTTAATTTTATATGAATGTGTTTCTGAGGGGAACTGGCTGTTTTTAGAAATGGCATTTTCTTTTCATTTTGTCTCTGTATAATGAATTTAAGTTAGTGTTAATACTCGCAGCGCTGCTCTGTTTACAGTGCCTCCTGCTGTCAGAGAGTGAAATTGCATCTCATTCAGCCCGCCTGCTGTTTCTGTGTCATGCAGATGTTTTATGTAGCACAATTTCACAAAGCTAAAGTCAGGTCACTCTGTTTTTGCTTCAGATTTTGAAATTATACAGTCTATAAATCAAACATTCCACATGTTTTTTTTTTGGGTTTTTGTGAATCAATTCATGATCAAAATGCAATGGCTGCCTCTAATTTCAAATGGCTTCAAATGGTTAACAAAGACTGAAATGTTATTTAATATGTGATTTTTCAATTTCTGTACCCAAACATGTTTGTGCTATACACTTTTAATAATGTTTAAACTTTATATTTATGTTTATTTCTGGCTAGTGATTTTTGCTGTTTTATCGAAATTGAAATAGACAATTGTAAAATTGAATTGGTATCTAAAATATTGGTGTCACATAAGCTTATTTATTATAATAGAGATCAAAAACAATGATAACAGCAACTATTTTATTTTTTTGTGGCAGGGCCAGTAGAAAAAATCCTTAGCATTGATCCCAGACTAACTTTGGGTGGTCTGTAATCCAGGATGCAAATTAAGGGACCATTGAGATCGATATGCAAGAGTTGTGCCTCAAAACTAGAAAAGACATTTACAAGCAATAATCGACATTTGAACGAATTCTTGAAAATTGTAGCTAGACCACCACCAGTCAGAAGGAGATAGTTCACCCAGAGATGAACGGTCATCAGGTTTCAATCACAAACAGGTAATCCAAAGCGTGAGATGAGAAAAAGTTGTTCATAATAAATGTTTAATTTGACAACGATCTAGCGTTTACTAGAGCCATTTTCACTGAAGGCCGGACTGTTGCAGAGGAAGTAGCAGCTGGTGGTAGAGCCCTGAGTGGGACATACTCCAGGGAGCGGTGGTTTACATAGTTTATATTTCCACCCTTTCTGCGTGTTTTTGCGTACAGTCGGCGAGATGAAGACCAGACAACGGGGGTAGTACATCCATCATCTGAGGTAGTGAGCCCATTGCAGTGTTTGCGAGGACCCCGATGTATGTAACGAGGCCGGCAAGCGATACCAAGAGCAACGCAGTGATTATACAGGCTGATGGGCAGTAGCGGCCGAACTTTAGGGTTTAGATGATGCGGATCCAAAGACGAATAAGAAGTTATATCATAAAAACCCCACGAGGCAGTGGGCAGCAAAGTTCCTTGCTACAGCATGCAAAAATACATAAAAATAAAGTTACAGGCAGTGTAAAAAGGAGGATCATCCTAGAGTCACGCATACTCAGCCAGATTTAAAACCAAGTTAGCCAGCACACCGAGCAACTAGCCACAACGCAGTGCAAATTCATGGAAGAGACAGCCCTTTCTATGACCACCTCAACCAGACCAGCATCTGGCAACCAATAATCCGAAAGAAAGTGTGTGCTTACTCACAGAAGACAGATGAAACAGCTTGTCGCTTTTGGTAGGTAACTTGACTGAAAGGATCCAAAGACCGTTCATAAACCGCCGTATTTAATCAAATCAAAGTTGAAAAATTCCGCAGAAAAAACTTGAGGGAGTTAGAGTACAAGAATTAAAACTGCAAGCTTAAAAACAAAAAAAGGCACGAAAACAGCAGGACTCTCAAGAGACTCAGAGTCTCAAGAGAACATGGGTCATGCAGCAAGACAACAAGGTAACGCTTTAGATTACAACCCGCAATGTACTGCGTAAGTAAACAGAATTTACAGTGTAACTTTTTTGTAATTATAGTTTACCTGTTCAGTACCTCTGTGTATAAGGGAATAATATGTGAAGTTTGGGGAATAAATGGGTAATAACCTGTAAAATTACAAATTATTTCTACTGTTAGTATTTTGAAACTTGGAATTATGTGTGCGACAAAATCCGTGTCTGTGGTGCTTAAGATCGAAACGTGTGGAAAATAGGAAAATATAATCGAAGCGCAGATGAGGGAAAACTTTGAAACTGTCTGGAGTATGTTCGTTTAAAACTGGAGCAGTGAATGTGCTGATTGGGAACTGGAAACAGTCTATCCGTGTTTGCGGTGCTCAGAGGAATATGTGTCGAAAATACAAGAAAACGAATCGAAGCAAAGAGGAGAGAGATTTTTGAAACTGACTGGAATGTGTTCTTTTAAAGGGGTCATCGGATGTCCATTTTCCACAAGTTGATATGATATTTTAGGGTCTTAATGAAAAGTCTGTAACATAGTTTGGTTAAAATTTCTCAGTGGTAGTTTAAAAAAAAAAAACTTTTTAAACCTATCAAAACAGCTCTTGTCAGAGCAAGCCGTTTTGTAGCATTTTCCTTTAAATGTTAATGAGCTCTGCTAACCCCACCCCTCTCTTCTGAGCTGCTCTCTGATGGACTGTTTACTTTAGCCGCATTCATCGCGTAAATTCATCAATTTGCAAATTAGCACATTATTAGGAAAGGCGATTTGCAAAGATTAATTAAAAACCCTTATACTCTCTTCTTCTGTACGTGAAGCTGGATCACGAATGACTTGCGTGAACATAGATGCATTTAGGTAGATCAGGGGGCGCATTCCCTTCAGAATAAAACGTAATCCTCTGCATCTTCAGCGGCTCAGATGTCGGGAGTAAATGACGACTGCTATATTCATTATTACATCCAACAACTGAGACATCTTGTCTTCCCCTGCACCGGAGTCGACTCAATCGCAGACAGCTCTAAGCTCACTCAGGGCGGGTCTGGTAAGACGGCTTGTCCTGGGAGCTTTCTGTACAGAACTACGTCATCCTGACAGGACTCTCAGAACAGCCTGATTTGAGAAAGGGGATTTATTCCAACACACATTTATTTTCAAACAACTTGTAAAGTGAATTTTGCATCCGATGACCCCTTTAAAACTGGAGGGTTTTGTCGGAGTATGTTCTCCCAACATTGAGTGAACTGTGTACTAGTCAAAACAACCTGTCCTCCAACCGACACGCCCGTATAGGTCGTTTGTCCAAATCCCTGAAATACGACCCATCAGAACGTATACTACAATTGTGCCCCTATCGGCAACAGGACATTTTCATATTAATGTTTTGTACTCCTTTATCTGCATTATAATCCAGGTTTTGTGTAGCTCAGTTGGTAGAGTGTTGCGTTATATGACAGTATGTAATCATGTGATCATGGGTTTGATCCCAGAGAATGCACCTGCTCATAAAATGTGCACTAAAAATCATGATTTTGCATGATTTCTGTAAGGGGTAGGTTTAGGGGTAGGGTTAGGTGTGGTCATTCGTACGAATTAGTCACCTTGTAATATATGTACGAATTACCGTGAGATCGGTGTAAAAAGTCCACACATTGCATTTAAATAAACATGCATTTTGATTGGTAATGACAGTCATACGTCATTTCATGACGACAGACGCAACACGACACTGTCATTATTTTTAATGCGCGCTAGAGGGCGCTTAACTTTAAAACGTAAATATAGGTCGTAATAAGGCACTTGCACAAATGACCTATAGGGTCGTTTTTTGTTGGAGGACAGGCTCAGTCAAAAAGGTGCTTTAGGACGTGGATCAAAATGGTAAAATCAAAGATTGGTAAAATCCTGTCAGTTTGCTATAGTTCTTGACTTTCACTGTTTATTGTGTTTACACACTACAGAGTGTTAAAGTAACATTGTAGCAGTGTTGAGTTAAGAAGATAATTATGTGATGATTGATCATTAATGATGAACAGCTGCTGTTATCAAGAAGAATCACTGAAGGAAAGAGAAACACAAGAACTACAACTGACTTCAGCCACAGACGAAGATGAAATCAACTGAAATAAAAGAAGACATTAAATTTATTTATTTTTATTTATTTATTTAACCTTTATTTAACCAGAAAAGACTCTATTTCGTAGGAGTGTCCTGGCCAAAATGGGCAGCAATACATCAGTTACATCACAAAATATTACAACACAAACAGACTAGAGACACTTAAAAACAGTTACATATCATTGAGTCAATTTCCATTTGCCGAGTAACTGTTTTAAAATGATCCAAAGATAGCAAATTTTGTAATTTCAATTTTGATATTGAAATTAAAATAAATAAAAAATAAAAATCTCTCAAGATCTGATTAAACAGCTTCACAAACAGCATCAGATTGACTTTATTTCTGTCAGACTTCTAGAGAAGCTCTTATTGAGAATTAACAGAGGTTTAGATGCTTTATTGTTTTGTTTGAAATCACCATCAAAGAGACCAGTGTTTCTTTTTGTTGAGCTCTTGACCCTTGACACTTTGGTGTTAATATTGTACTGTTTGGGTTATCTGTGTGTTCATGTAAAACACTTAGTTTATGCTGAGTTCACACTGCATGATTTTCA
The DNA here is from genome assembly GCF_012432095.1 of Onychostoma macrolepis. Classification (NCBI taxonomy): domain Eukaryota; kingdom Metazoa; phylum Chordata; class Actinopteri; order Cypriniformes; family Cyprinidae; genus Onychostoma; species Onychostoma macrolepis. The sequence continues at coordinate 36,450,363 of NC_081176.1, forward strand.
AACTCGTCGGATCGCTGTTGTTTTCACACTCCGTGACTATCTGGGGTAGCATTCAGTCGCTGCTGTGTTCACATTGCACGATGGATTGGCGACAGTGGTTTTCACATTGCACGATTTCACAATAGGAAGAATCGCCGACATCTCTGTCTGACCCGCAAACTACGTTTCATAACAAAACACACGCGAGAAGTGATAAGGAAATAACGCGAGAACCTGCGTGCGTCAGCTCGTTGTTCTCGAGCGAGACTGGAAGTATTAAAAAATATAGCCCGCAAATGGTCTGCGCGCTGATTTCCAGCTACAAAAACAAAAACAGATTATGCAGGAGGGAGATGCAGGGAACAGGGATTGTGTTCTGCAAAGAGTGGTAAATAATAATTTGCAGTAACTGTTATGCTGATGTTGCGGCTGGTCAAGCGTTTGTGCTCGTTTCTGTATGATATAATTGTACATATTAAAATACTGATATGGTCTATAACTCCTCACCAAACTTCCCTCTGCCCTGTATCTTTGTCTCTCATTGGCTGAAGGTCATTGTGATGTAGATTTCAGTCAGAAATCATCGCCGACAGCTCCAGATATCTAGCATGCCAAATATTTCACAGGCGTTGGCGATTCCCTCAGATCGCCTCTTTGATAATTCACACTGCGCGATTGTCACTCCCGTGAACGAGCTCCGATTTGCCTCCGATGTCAGGCATCTGTCGGCGAGTGAAAAATCGGGCTAAAATCTTGGCATTAGCTAGTGAAGCCAAGATCAAAAAAGATGTAAACAAATGATCCATTGACCTCATTTCAAGTCCAGTTTGTGATTATATGAATCTCAACAATGGTGACAGTCAACAAAATGCTTCATGTTGCAATGCATGCTGGGTACCAGCATAGTACGCGACTCTCCCATGTATCCCAGCATGCATTGCAGCATGAATAAGCAATGCAGCTGAATTATCTAATTGTTTTCTTTTATTCTTACTATTTTATTTTACGTTTGCTGTTTTAGTAGACTTTTTAGTAGCTTGTTTTGTGATGTTCAGAGTTTTATCTGAATATTTTGTTGACTGTCACCATTTTTGAGATTCATACGCTGATTATTGATGTCTGTGTGTGTCTAATTGCTTCTGCAGTATTAAAGGTTTTTAGCATAGGATTTAAAAAAAAAAAATGTTTAATAAAAATTTGTTATTTCATTCAGAGTTGTATAGCTATTGTAAACAATGCAAAAAAAACAAAAAAAAAACACCATGTCTTTAAAGATCAGTCTCCGAGTAAGATCAGTGAATCAGAACACTAGATAATGATTTTATGGTCAACAATCAATCAAAACCACGTAGTCACAAATTTTCCTGGGCTTTTCTTGCTATAACAAATGTGCTTTACAAACACAGTTAATGCAGCCAGAAAAAAAGCTAAGATTAAAAGTCAAGGGTCAAGAGTCCAAATAAAGCAAATCCTAATCACCACCAAATAAAGTCAAATTGTAATGTGTGAAGCTGGTAATGCTGTTTGTGGAGTTGTTTAATCAGATCTTGAGAGATTTAATGATGTCTTGTATTTCAGTTGAGTTCATCTAAGGCTGTGGCTGAAGTCAGTTGTAGTTCTTGTTTCTCTTTCATTCAGTGATTCTGCTTGTTAACAGCAGGTGTTATCTATAAGGAGAGTAAATATTTAACTGAACTGTATTATTTTGCACAAGAGAGATCTGTTAGTTTAATGTAGTTTTGTGAGTCACCATTGTGGTGGAGAGTAGAGCCTGTGCTTCAGTCAATGATGAGACAGAAACATTGATATTCTGCTGTTTTATTTAAAGTCAGTAACTGTAGAGTTGCTGATACAGTGATGATCTCTTTGTTAAGTGCTTTGGCACATACATGTGTAATATAGCTACACATAATATGTGTAATATAACCCACACTCGAAGTGTTAAAAAAGTAACACTAAAGCCAACCCATTCTCATACCCAACTCGTCACATATTGAAGCTTGGTCAGGACCACTTGGCGTCGCTTTTCAACGCTCAAGGTACCCTTTAGCGTCATTTTTCGACTTGCAGGGTCCTCCGTTGCTTTAAATAGGAAACCCTTGGCGTCAATATGCCGACACCATACTGGGAATTTTATCGTCGTAATTAAATTATAGGCCTATATTGGGTAATAGCATTGCCATTATTGCACATATGTTGGGGTGTGATTTTTCAATGTAAACAGCCACAGCAGTTTTATTTATATTACATTATTTACACATTTATGAACACATAACCCAACCCCTGCCCCTAAACCTACCATTCGTCAATAAAACACAAGATATAACAGGCAGATACAACTACCGTCATAATTTATTCAAAAAATATTAATATTCCAAGTCTTCCAAGGCAAAACATTTGATTTGTGAGAGGAATAGACGCGATCGCCGTCTCTGTCCGCCGTTAATCCTGTATGCTGCAGTCTGTGCGTCGCGAATTCAAAAATGCCGCCAGAAGAAGCCTTACGTGAAATGCTATTGGCTCTTATGTGTCTCGTGACCGATTGCGTTATACTGTTCTGACAGGCTATTGGCTCTTGTGTGTCTCCTGACCGATTCCGTCATGCTACGTGACGGTAGTATCTTTTTGAATGAGATGTGAGCGCGTTAACAGAGCTGGATCATTTTCAGCGATTAAAAGCTTATGTTTTGCTCTCTTCTTCTCATAAAGATTTCGTATGGCTTCAGAAGACTTGGAATGCAACACGATTTGTTTGTAATGCTTTTATACTGCTTGTTTATGGTCAGTTTTTGCAATAAATACCTGTGACTGCACTTGTATTTGCCTGTTACGTGTTTTATGTTGTTCAGAAGTGGGTAGGTTTAGGGTAGGGTCTGGGTTAGGTGCTCCAATAAAAGTATAAATGTATATAAAATGATTTCTGTTTTTTACAAATGCATGCAAACCACAAACAACGGAGGAGAACGTGTTGTCATTTTCCATAGGAGTCTTGACCTGACGCATAAAGCAAGCAATTGAAATCAATGGAATTCCTATTTTGTTATATACTAACGCTTAGGGGCACTTTTGGCGTCTTCATAGTGACGCGAAAGGCGTTTGACCATGCTTCAGTTTTTGATGCCTTGGGAGTGAGAATGGGTTGCTGAAGCAGTGTTAAAGTTAATGAGATAATTAGTTTAGTAATTGAGTGATGATTGAGCATTAGTGAAGAGCACCTGCTGTTAACAAACTGAACCAATGAAAGAGAAGAACAGAAAAAAAAGAGACGAGACGAGCAGAAATACAAGAACTACAACTGACTTCAGATTCATACGCTGATTCTTGATGTCTGTGTGTGTCTAATCGCTGCCGTAGTACTAAAAGTTTTGTGCATAAGACATTTATAAAATTTTTCAGTAACAGTTTGTCATCTCATTCAGGATCATATAACAGCTGTTAACAACACTAAACTAACAAATAAAAAAATCCACACCATGTCTCTAAAGATCAGCCTCTGAAAGAAATCAGTGAATCAGGCCACTAGATAATGATTACATCATTATCAATAATCAATCACAAGCACGTAATCACACATTTTCCTGGCTTTTCTTGCTATAACAAATGTGCTCTACAAACACAATTACAGCAACCAAAAAAAACTAAGATTAAAATTTGATGGTCAAGAGCCAAACTAAAGCAAACCCTGATCGCCACAATGGTGAGGTCAAACTAAATGTTTTCAATAAAACAACTATACTTCTGTTAATTCTCAAATAATTTTTATAGACATATGACAGAAATTGTAATTGTAATGCGTGAAGCTGGTAATGCTGTTTGTGGAGTTGTTTAATCAGATCTTGAGAGATTTAATGATGTCTTGTATTTCAGTTGAGTTCATCTAAAGCTGTGGCTGAAGTCAGTTGTAGTTCTTGTTTCTCTTTCATTCAGTGATTCTGCTTGTTAACAGCAGGTGTTATCTATAAGGAGAGTAAATATTTAACTGAACTGTATTACTTTGCACAAGAGAGATCTGTTAGTTTAATGTAGTTTTGCGGTGGAGAGTAGAGCCTGTGCTTCAGTCAATGATGAGCCACAAACACTGATGTTCTGCTGCTTTATTTAAAGACAGTAACTGTAGAGTTGCTGATACAGTGATGATCTCTTTGTTAAGTGCTTTACCACACGCATGTGTGCTATAGCTGATGATAAACTGCAACGATTTGAGTTAAACTCATGTTTTTAGTAATTTCACTATTATAAATTAAGTGTTTGCAATTTTATATTAAGAGATTTTTCTTCTCAGTGGGCTCAACTGAAATAAGTTAACCAAATGTTTACACACCATCACAACAATTTTACAGCATGCAAGAGTTTGCTGTATTTTTACAGTACAATTGTAATTATTGATTTACAGAACTTTTGTAAACTTACAGTCTTACTGGCAACCAAAATAATGTAATTGTTACAGCATTTTTTTACAGTGTATATAAATATACATACACTGCACAGTAAAACCTCCAGTGTTAAATCAACACTCCCAGTGTATATATAATCCACACTCAGAGTGTTAAAAAAGTAACACTGAAGCAGTGTTAAAGTTAATGAGATAATTAGTTTAGTAATTGAGTGATGATTGAGCATTAATGAAGAACACCTGCTGTTAACAAACTGAACCATTGAAAGAAAGAGAAAGAAGAACAGAAAAAAAGAGACGAGATGAGCAGAAAAACAAGAACTACAACTGACTTCAGCCACAGCCTCAGATGAAATCAACACAAGATAAAAGAAGACATTAAATCTCTCAAGATCTCAGCAGAGGATTATTAAACAACTCCATAAACAGCATCACCAGCTTCACACGTTACTAACCAGACTGACTTTAGATGTTGATGCTTTAGTTTTGTTTAAATTACCATTATCGAGGTCAGTGTTTGCTTTAGTTGGGCTCTCGACCCTTGACTTAAAACACTACAATTTCTTTGGCTGCCATAACTGCGTGTTTGTTTAGACATGTTAGTTATGGCATTCGGGTGTTGATGGTTAGACTTCTATAAAGAAATCACCAGCATTTAGTGATTTCTGTAACTGATTTCATTCAGAGCATGTCATTGATTGATTACTTTTTTTTATTTTGATCGCATAAAATATGAAGCTTCATCCATCAGTTTTAAGATTAATTTGAAAGACTTTTAAAAGTAAATCAGCACTAAAAGGTCCAAACTGCATTATCATACAGGCATCAAGACTCAGCGTATGAATCTCAACAATGGTGATAATCAACATATTCAGATAAAAGATCATCTGTGAACATCACAAAACACGCTACTAAAAGCCACAAAATAGCAAAACAAAAGGAAATAGTAAGAATAAAAGAAAATACTAAGACAGCTGCATAATTTATTCATGTCGCATTGCATGCTGGGAGCCATGGATGAGTTTTGATTGGTGCTCCCAGAATGCACTGCAACATGGAGCTTTATGTTGATTGTCACCATTGTTGAGATTCATATGCTGATTCTTGAAGTCTGTTTGATGAAGAAAAGTAAACTTTCAGTGCAGAATAAGTTTCAAGTCTTTTAGATTAATATTAAAACTGTCAGGTCTTAAACTACACAATCTCAAAATTAATTAATAAATCTGCCAGTGACTATACTCGGAGTAAAACCAGTTATTCAAGCCACTATACACTGATTATGTCTTTAGTAACACAACCAACTCCTGATCACATTTTCGCTTGGCTTTTTTTCTTTGCGCCATAACTAACATGTCTAAACAAACACACAGTTACAGCAGCCAAAGTAATTGTAAAGTTTTAAGTCAAGGGTCAAGAGCCCAACTAAAGCAAACACTGACCTCGATAATGGTAATTCAAACAAAACTAAAACATCAAAATCTAAAGTCAATCTAGTTAGTAACGTGTGACGCTGGTGATGCTGTTTATGGAGTTGTTTATTCATCCTCTGCTGAGATCTTGAGAGATTTAATTGCTTTTATCTAGTGTTGATTTCATCTGAGGCTGTGGCTGAAGTCAGCTGTAGTTCTTGTTTTTCTGCTCGTCTCGTCTCTTTTTTTCTGTTCTTCTTTTTCTTTCTTTCAGTGATTCAGTTTGTTAACAGCAGGTGTTCTTCATTAATGCTCAATCATCACTCAATTACTACACTAATTATCTCATTAACTTTAACACTGACTCAGTGTTTCTTTTTTAACACTCTGAGTGTGGATTATATATACACTGGGAGTGTTGATTTAACACTGGAGGTTTTACTGTGTGTATATTTCAAGTGGAGTCTTCAAAGTTTAAATGCAGAGGAACACTTTTATTTGTTCCTCAAATTATCATTTGGTCATCATTTACTCACTCTCAAGTCTTTCCAAACTTGTGTGACTCACTTCCTTCTGTAGAATCTGTGGAACAATATGTTGGTAACAAAACAGTTTCAGTTCCCATTGACTTCCATTTGTGTTGACCAAATATTCAGGAACTGAAACTGTATTCTTACCGACAGCCTCCAAAATATATTTTTTTAGTATTCCACAGAAGAAACGCTGTCATCATTTTCTGATGCTCATGTCATTACAAACCTGCATGAATGAGTTTCAATTTTGGGTAAACTATCCTGACTATTCTTAAGCCCGAGGCAGACGGCTCAATTTTAGCAATCCTATAAGATCACTGCAAACCACACTGCGACATGTATCTAATAACCTTGGGTACACAGCAAAATCCCCAGTGTTAATTTAACACTCTGAGTGTGGACTCACTGGACTCATATAAACACTGAAGCACTGTTAAAGTGAATGAGATAATTAGGTGATTAATTGAGTGATGATTGACCATTATTGAAGACACCTGATGTTAACAAGCAGAATCACCGAAAGAGAATATCTAAATTTGTATGTCATCATTATAGTGGTCAGTGTTTGCATTAGTTGGGATCTTGACCCTTGAATTTTTAACATTAGATTTTGTTTGTTACAATTGAATTATAACAGCCAAACAAACCAGAGAAAAGATGATAATGTGGTGTTGATTATGTTTTGAGCTGGTTATCATGTAGTGACCTGAATACCTGAGTTAGGTTTTCTTCAATGATTGTGTCAACAAGATGGAAAACACAAAATCTGGCATTTTTGGCATAATCAAACAGATGTTTTCAGAAGTTACTCCTACATAAAAAAAAAAAATAAATTAAAAAAAAATTCTTTAATATAGACACACAGACATCAAGAATCAGCATGGCTCCCATCATGCATTGTGGCATGAATAAATTATGAGATGATGTCTTTGTAACTTCTTTTACACTCAAAAAAATGATTTGGTCTAAATTGTTCCAGTGTTAATGTGTTTCCACACTACAGAGTGTTCAAGTAGAATTGAAGCAGTGCTGGAGTTAAGGAGATAATTATGTGATGATTGATCATTAATGATGAACACCTGCTGTTATCAAGAAGAATCACCGAAGGAAAGACAAACACAAGAACTACAACTGACTTCAGCCACAGCTGAAGATGAAATCAACTGAAAAAAAAGAAGACATTAAATCTCTCAAGATCTGATTAAACAGCATCAGACTGACCAGATTGACTTTATTTCTGTCAGACTTCTAGAGAAGCTCTTATTGAGAATTAACAGAGGTTTAGATGCTTTATTGTTTTGTTTGAAATCACCATCAAATAGACCAGTGTTTCTTTTTGTTGGGCTCTTGACCCTTGACATTTTGGTGTTAATATTACGCTGGTTGCTTTAATTGTGTGATCATTTAAAACACACTTAGCTCAACCAGCAAAGCCAAGTGAAAAAGAGTTGTGGGTAGATCTTGTCACTGACCTCATTTCAAGTCCAATTTCTGATTATATAGACATTATACTGTTTTAGATTCTTTCGTAGCTTCATATCTTGCAGTATTGTAAATATCAGATAAATTGAATAATTTACAAATCACCAAAGTTTTCAGCTGTAGCAATACAAAGACCACAGACATCAAGAATCAGTGTATGAATCTCAACAATGGTGACAGTCAAGAAAATATTCAGATAAAACTCTGAACATCACAAAACAAGCTACTAAAAGTCACAACTATAACAGCATATGTAAAATAAAATAGTAAGAATAAAAGAAAATAATCAGACAATTTAGCTGCGTTATGTATTCATGCTGCAATGCATGCTGGGATACATGGGAGAGTCTTGTACTATGCTGGTACCCAGCATGCATTGCAACATGAAGCATTTTGTTGACTGTCACCATTGTTGAGATTCATACACTGATTCTTGATGTCTGTGATCTTTGCATTGTTAAAGATGAAAACTTTTTGAGCACAAAGTGATTTGTAAATTATTTAAATTATCTGATTTTACAAGACTACACCTAAAGCAGTACTACATCCATACAATCAGATGTTGGACTCGAAATGAGAATAGTGGATCATTTGCCCACAACTTTTTAAAAAAATTTTCTTGGCTTTGCTGGCTAAACAAAGTGTGTTCTATATAAACACACAATTAAAGCAACCAGTGTAATATTAACACCAACATGTCAAGGGTCAAGAGCCCAGAGCCCAACAAAAGGAAACACTGGTCTCTTTGATGGTGATTTCAAACAAAACAATAAAGCATCTAAACCTCTGTTAATTCTCAATAAGAGCTTCTCTAGAAGTCTGACAGAAATAAAGTCAATCTGGTCAGTCTGATGCTGTTTAATCAGATCTTGAGAGATTTAATGTCTTCTTTTTTTTCAGTTGATTTCATCTTCAGCTGTGGCTGAAGTCAGTTGTAGTTCTTGTGTTTGTCTTTCCTTCGGTGATTCTTCTTGATAACAGCAGGTGTTCATCATTAATGATCAATCATCACATAATTATCTCCTTAACTCCAGCACTGCTTCAATTCTACTTGAACACTCTGTAGTGTGGAAACACATGAACACTGGAACAATTTAGACCAAATCATTTTTTTGAGTGTATTCTTACTATTTTCTTTTCTTTTTCTGTTTTTAATGTGACTCTTTAGTAGCTTGTTTCGTGATGTTCAGAGTTGATCTGTTTATCTGAATATGCTGTTTGTCACGGTTGTTGAGATTCATACGCTGATTCTTGATGTCCGTGTCTGACTTTTTTTCTTTTCCTTTTTTTGTTTTGTTTTGTTATCAGAACAGCTTGTAAGAAACCATTACAAAATGTATAGAAAAAAACAGTATATTTCACTGTGGAATCACAAAGCTGTTATAATCAATAAAGATAACATAACTCAAAAATCAGACTCTAAATAAATTCAGTGACTCAAATCAAATAATGATTATGTTAAAACATAATCATCACCACCTGATGACTTTTACTCTTGGCTTGTCTGGCTGTTATAACTCAGTTATAGCAGCCAACCAAAATTTAAAATTAAAAAGTCAAGAGCCAAGATGTGACATACACATTTAGATTTTCTCCTTTGGTGATTCTGCTTGTTAATAAATAGATAAATAAATAATAATAAAAAATATATATACATATATATATATATATATATATATATATATATATATATATAACATAATAATAGTATAATAATAATAATAATAATAAATGCAATAAAGGGCCATTGTTTGACATACGATTCCCTACACGAAAACTTTAAATTCTGACAGTCTTCATAGCTTTCTTATTATAAGATACTGAAATCAAATTAATATAATTCGCCATGTCTCTTAAAAAGACCACAAAGACAGGTTTACAATTTGAGAATTAGCATTTATGAATATAACATTTGCTTAAGAAAATAATTAAATTTATAATAAAACAAATATTTTCTTTTGTGGGGTTTCTTTTCTGAGTCAAAATACACAAATATAATATTTCTCATTTGTATAGAAAATTCTGGCAAAAGCTTCAACTCAACAAAAGCACCAATATCATACACAGTAAAACCTCCAGTGTTAAATCAACACTCCCAGTGTATATATAATCCACACTCAGAGTGTTAAAAAAGTAACACTGAAGCAGTGTTAAAGTTAATGAGATAATTAGTTTAGTAATTGAGTGATGATTGAGCATTAATGAAGAACACCTGCTGTTAACAAACTGAACCATTGAAAGAAAGAGAAAGAAGAACAGAAAAAAAGAGACGAGACGAGCAGAAAAACAAGAACTACAACTGACTTCAGCCACAGCCTCAGATGAAATCAACACAAGATAAAAGAAGACATTAAATCTCTCAAGATCTCAGCAGAGGATGATTAAACAACTCCACAAACAGCATCACCAGCTTCACACGTTACTAACCAGATTGACTTTAGATGTTGATGTTTTAGTTTTGTTTGAATTACCATTATCGAGGTCAGTGTTTGCTTTAGTTGGGCTCTTGACCCTTGACTTAAAACATTACAATTTCTTTGGCTGCCATAACTGTGTGTTTGTTTAGACATGTTAGTTATGGCATTCGGGTGTTGATGGTTAGACTTCTATAAAGAAATCACCAGCATTTAGTGATTTCTGTAACTGATTTCATTCAGAGCATGTCATTGATTGATTACTTTTTTTATTTTGATCGCATAAAATATGAAGCTTCATCCATCATTTTTAAGATTAATTTGAAAGACTTTTAAAAGTAAATCAGCACTAAAATGTAAACTGCATTATCATACAGGCATCAAGACTCAGCGTATGAATCTCAACAATGGTGATAATCAACATATTCAGATAAAAGATCATCTGTGAACATCACAAAACACGCTACTAAAAGTCACAACAAAATAGCAAAACAAAAGGAAATAGTAAGAATAAAAGAAAATACTAAGACAGCTGCATAATTTATTCATGTCGCATTGCATGCTGGGAGCCATGGATGAGTTTTGATTGGTGCTCCCAGAATGCACTGCAACATGGAGCTTTATGTTGATTGTCACCATTGTTGAGATTCATATGCTGATTCTTGAAGTCTGTTTGATGAAGAAAAGTAAACTTTCAGTGCAGAATAAGTTTCAAGTCTTTTAGATTAATATTAAAACTGTCAGGTCTTAAACTACACAATCTCAAAATTAATTAATAAATCTACCAGTGACTATACTCGAGTAAAACCAGTTATTCAAGCCACTAAACACTGATTATGTCTTTAGTAACATAACCAACTCCTGATGACATTTTCGCTTGCCTTTTTCTTTGCCATAACTAACATGTCTAAACAAACACGCAGTTACAGCAGCCAAAGTAATTGTAAAGTTTTAAGTCAAGGGTCAAGAGCCCAACTAAAGCAAACACTGACCTCGATAATGGTAATTCAAACAAAACTAAAACATCAACATCTAAAGTCAATCTAGTTAGTAACGTGACGCTGGTGATGCTGTTTATGGAGTTGTTTAATCATCCTCTGCTGAGATCTTGAGAGATTTAATTGCTTTTATCTAGTGTTGATTTCATCTGAGGCTGTGGCTGAAGTCAGCTGTAGTTCTTGTATTTCTGCTCATCTCGTCTCTTTTTTTCTGTTCTTCTTTCTCTTTCTTTCAGTGATTCAGTGATTCAGTTTGTTAACAGCAGGTGTTCTTCATTAATGCTCAATCATCACTCAATTACTACACTAATTATCTCATTAACTTTAACACTGCTTCAGTGTTACTTTTTTAACACTCTGAGTGTGGATTATATATACACTGGGAGTGTTGATTTAACACTGGAGGTTTTACTGTGTGGCTACTTCGAAAACGAAAACCTCGATTAAAATACAATAAATCTAAAAAATATAACAAAATAACTAAAAATATAATAAAATACCTAACTACATAATACTACTATTGTTAGAAATTGCAACAAAATTAAAATAGAAATATAAACTTTTGAACTGCGGGTTTCGTCTGGTCAGAGGAGAACTGGCCCCCCGACTGAGTCTGATTTCTCCCAAGGTTTTTTTCTCCATTCTGTCACAGAGGGAGTTTTGGTTCCTTGCCGCTGTCGCCTCTGGCTTGCTCAGTTGGGGACACTTCATGTCTAGCGATTATCGCCGATTTGATTGTACAGACACTATTTAAACTAAACTGAGCTAGACAATGACATCTCTGAATTCAATAATGAAATGCCTTTAACTGAAAATTGTGTGTTTAATCTTATCATTATACATTACTGACACTCTGTGTTTGATACTGTTAAGTGCTTTGACACAATCTGTATTGTTAAAAGCGCTATATAAATAAAGGTGACTTGACTTGACTTGACTTCGAGATGGAAGCACACACAAAGCGCTCGTTTGATTCGTGAATATTTGACGATGAGAAAGTTCAATTAAAGTGTTTTTTTTTTTTTTTTTATAAATCAAGTAGAACAGTACAGTGTACAAAATTAAGAGATACAGTGCCTATACACCAGGTGTTATACAAAAGACAGTCTCTGGATGTGTGTTAAAGAGAAAGTACATTACACATCAATATCTTTTCTGAATTTAACTAAAAACGATTTAACAGGATAGCAGCGATGGATCATTTTAAAGGAAACCTCTTTAACTTTGTTGACAAGCAGGAATTTCTGGAATGTCCTGGTCCAACAGATGTCTTGGCCATATTTGCTTTTTATTGACAGACGTGGTCAATAAAAAGGTAGTCGTGGCCTAATGGTTAGGGAGTCGGGCTTGTAACCTGAAGGTTGCTGGTTTTGTGTGTGTGTGTGTGTGCGTGTGCGTGTGTGTGTGCGTGTGCGTGTGCGTGCATGCGCGTGTACTTGGATGGGTTAAATGCAGAGCACCATTTCGAGTATGGGTCACCATACTCAACAATACGTCACAACTTAACTTAACAAACACAGGCAGGGTCGAAACACTAGCAAACAGGTATGGCACGGGCAAAACACAAGAATATTCCTAGGGCTGGCGTAGATCATTGATCGGCAAACAGAGGGCTTGACAAGAAGAGTAATCCAGAAACACAAGCAATAGTCCAGACGAGGTACAGACAGAGTCCGAGCGGCGAGACAAGGGTTAATCCCAGGTACACAGGCAGGAAACAAGAAACAAGGCAATACGAAAAGACTAGACTAAACTAGAACAAGGCTCCGTAAGGCAGCTATCACTAGGAGAGTGATACACGCAGAACAATACAGGAGACTAAACACAAAACAAACACGGAAAGGCTTGGTAAGTCGCTAACACTAGGAGAGTACTAGACAATACTCGGCGCTCTGAGCAGGATCTGAGTGGGTGTTATGTAGTGTGTGTAATAGCTCTTAGGTGAGCTGATTGGTGACAGCTGTGTGATCAGTGCATTCAGCTGTGTATGTGCAATCAGTGCAATGGATGATGGGAATTGTAGTCCGGAGTGACATGTAACAGTCCGTGTGGTGTAAGAGTCAATATGAAGGAAGGGCGACCTCTGATGGCGAGTGGATGGAAGACCATGAATGATTAATAGAGCCCCCAAACTCAGAACAATCCAAGAGGGCGGTGGTGCGGAGGTGAAACAGGATAAGGGATGGAGGGCCAGGTCCGTGAGGAAGTGGAGAGACTGGGAACTGAGGCAAAGCCAGCAGAGCAGAGCACCAGGGCGGAGCAGATGACCACCACAGTGGAGCAGACGGGGCAGAAGACCTCCATGGCGGAGTAGACGGAGCTGGAGCCCACCAGTGCGGAGCAGACAGGGCAGAAGACCACCACGACAGAGCAGGAACCCTTCGTAGAGACTGGGACCTAGGGAAAACTTAGGCACAAGAAACAGAGAGAGCATGTACAGACTCAAGGACCGAGGCAGGGAACATAGGAAGTCCATCAATATTTTCCCTGGTGGCAACTGCACTGTAAAACCCAACAGTTAGGGTAACTCAAACCGATTGAGTAAACCGATTGCCTTAAAAACCTGACAAGTTAAGTTAACTCAAACCGTTTGATGAAACTTATTGTCTTAAAACATTTCAGTTTTTTAAAACTAATAGTTATGAGTACTCTGAACTTATTTCAGCTGAGTTCACTAAATAAGATATATACCCAACAAGTCACGGTAACTCAAACCGTTTGAGTAAACCAATTGCCTTAAAAACCCAAGTTAGGATAACTCAAACCATTTGATGAAACTTATTGCCTTAAAACATTTAAGTTTTTAAAACTAACAATTATGAGTGCACTGAACTTATTTCAGTTGAGTTCACTAAAATAAGATTTGCATTGCAATTAAGTAACTAGATTAAAAAGTTCGTCGAGACAAACTTTAGGTTGGCTTGAGAAAGCCTAGCCTGAATGTTTAAAGCAGTTGTGAAAGCTTGAAGTTTAAAGGTTTTCAGTTTGAAATAGGCTAGTTAAGTATTAATTTACTGGTTTTTAAAAGGTAAAAACCAGAAAAAGGTTGATAGCATGATTAGCAAGTGACTAGCATGTCGCCAGCATGTTTCTAACATGATTAGCATGTTACTAGCATGTTGCTAGCATGATTAGCAAGTGACTAGCATCTTGCTAGCATGACTAACAAGTGACTAGCATGTCGCTAGCATGTTTCTAACATGATTAGCATGTTACTAGCATGTTGCTAGCATGATTAGCAAGTGACTAGCATCTTGCTAGCATGACTAGCAAGTGACTAGCATGTCGCTAGCATGTTTCTATCATGATTAGCATGTTGCTAGCATGATTAGCAAGTGACTAGCATCTTGCTAGCATGACTAGCAAGTGACTAGCATGTCGATAGCATGTTTCTATCATGATTAGCATGTTACTAGCATGTTGCTAGCATGATTAGCAAGTGACTAGCATCTTGCTAGCATGACTAACAAGTGACTAGCATGTCGCTAGCATGTTTCTAACACGATTAGCATGTTGCTAGCATGATTAGCAAGTGACTAGCATCTTGCTAGCATGACTAGCATGTAGCTAGCATGTTTCTAACATGATTAGCATGTTACTAGCATGTTGCTAGCAAGACTAGCAAGTGACTAGCATTTTGCTAGCATGTTTCTAACATGATTAACATGCTACTAGTATGTTGCTAGCATGACTAGCAAGTGACTAGCATGTCGCTAGCATGTTTCTAACATTATTAGCATGTTGCTAGCATGATTAACAAGTGGCTAGCATCTTTGCTAGCATGACTAGCAAGTGACTAGCATGTCGCTAGGATATTTCTAACATGATTAGCATGCTACTAGCATGTCGCTAGCATGTTTCTAACATGATTAGCATGCTACTAGCATGTCGCTAGCATGTTTCTAGCATGGTTAGTATGCTGCTAGGATAGATAGAAAGATTAGAAATATTAGATAGATGAGTTTGAATGGATTAGAAATAGTACATAGAAGGGAAGCTTGATTGAGTCTCAAAGGATTCTGGGAGTTTAAAAGTTGTATTTTGACAGTTGGAGTTTGAATTGTCTTGGCTCATTTGAACATTCCGTAATGGTAAGTCAATGGGATTTTATGATTTTTAATCTTCAGTTTTATGAAAACTATAAGTCCAATCAGTTATAAAAGATATAGCACACTAAGTGAGATCAGTCTGAACAGCTGGGCTGAGTTTGGTGATTCTAGCTTGAAAGCTCTAGGAGGAGATGCATTCAGAAATTTAGTCTAAGAAGAATAATAATAACTAGAATATACATTTCCTGAAGAAAATGTGAGTGGTGCTTGCAGTGGCAAAACTCGGCACTGGACAGATACTACAGTGTTCTGCGCGATTGTAGAGAGCCAACTCCCATGTCTGTATGATGTTGTGGAGCTGAGATATGGCTTCTTTATGTTGCTAACGGTTGCTAGGGTTCTCTATGTGGTTGCTAGGGTGTATCTGCACAGTCACCATGGTGATACTTACAGACTGGTTTTCAGCTCGAACAAAAGAGGCCACGACGATATCTATACCACTTTCTGGTGCTGAGAAATTGCTTATTCATGAGTTTGTTCAGTTGCTAAGGTACTCTGAATGGTTGCTACGGTGTGACTATACAATTTATGGCATGATATTTAAAGACTATTTGACAGTCTGAATCCACTGAGCCCAACGCCATGTTTCTACAATGTTTTGGTGCTGGAAAATTGTTTGTTAATGTCCTTTTACGGTTGCTAGGGTGCTGTAAGTGGTTGCTAGGGCATAGGTATGAAGTTGTCATGTCAGTACTTATTGGCTGCTTGATAGGCCGAGTCAAAAGAGCCCTCCCCAAAGTCTCTGTGACCTCCTGATCCAAAGATATAATCTCACTAATTTTGTGCCAATGATAAGTCTATGGGACTTTTTCGCCAAATTTTTCATCCATCAGACGAACATCGACACTCAATTACTTATAAAACATATAGCACACCTCTATAACTGGGAGGTTACTAAGCGTATTGCTAACGGTTGGTAGTTATCACACATCATTACTATGTAGATTTATAGAGTTATTCGTATGTTCTTAGTCTGATTTAACACTTAGCTAATCACTATTAGCATGTAGCTATTCACTGCTAGCATGTGTAGCATTTGATCACGAGTCAAAAGAGCAAAACCTGCATGTTTATATGACACTTTTATCCAAAGATATCCCTTTTGATCTGTTTTCAATGGAGGTCTATAGGGTGGTTGCTAGGGTGCTGTAAGTGGTTGCTAGGGTGTGGCTATGAAGGTCATAGGTCATTACTTATTGGTTACTTAAAAGAGGAGTCAAATGAGTGTGTGTGAGTTACAGAGACAGAGAGAGAAGGGGCTCTAAGGGCCTGCATGTGTGTGTGTGTGTGTGTAAGAAAGTGACAGTTGAGATTCAAATTCACGAACATTCCGCCAATGTAAGTCAATGGGACTTTTTTGCCCGCTTTTTCGTCCGCTGTGCAAACATCATAGGGCCGATCGCTTAGAAAAGATATAGCCCACATCTCCTCAATGAGCCGGTCGATTTGACACCTCATTCATGGGTCTGTGACAAACGGTGCAGGAGGAGTAGCGAACCGAAGTTTTGTCCAGAAGAAGAATAAGAAGAAGAAGCAGAATAATAATAACTAGATAGGAAAGTTTGTCGAGACAAACTTTAAGTTGGCTTGAGAAAGACGGACCAGAAAGTTTGAAAAGTTTGAAAAAAGTTTAAGAAGTTTAAAAAGTTTAAGTTTGAAAAATGTTAAACGTTTTAAGTTTGATGGGTTTCAGTCTGAAATAGTTTGAAGTTTAAAGTAGTTTTAAAAGCTTAAAGTTTGACACATAGATAGATAGATAGATAGATAGATAGAGTCAGATTATAGATAGATAGATAGACAGAAAGACAGATAGACTTTAGATAGACAGATAGATAGATAGATAGATAGATAGATAGATAGATAGATAGATAAGAAACATTAGATAGATGAGTTTGAATGGATTAGAAATAGTATTGGGTCAGTATGACCCCAATCAACTTTCTTTAGTTAAAAAATGTTTCCCTTCATCTCAGTGGAATAAGATTTTGTGACTTTTCAACATTTTCTATCTGTATTCACATAAAAAAAAAAGAAAAAAAAGGGCTTGATTCGGTTGTTCTGAAGGTATGTATTATTATTTTATTGTTTTACTAATATGGTCTTTGAAAATTGAAAATGAATGGGAAAGACGAAAAAATCTATATATTCTTTTTTAAAATTTGTCAAAAAATAATAATAAATCTAGCATAGGTCTGAAAATTTTCACACAGAAATGAAGGCCTGGTACTAGATCACAAATGCAATGTAGAAAAGATGCGCACACACACATACAAAAACACACACGTGTGACTGCAACAAAGAGCATTTTTATAGAAATTGGCAAATAAAATCAATAAATTCCACAATAAAGTCCACACAACAAAATCAAAGCCTGATACTAGAGCACAAATGCAATGTGGAACGAGCATACTCACTCACGTACGTACACACACACACTCTCTTACACACATACCCACCATTCATATCTGCTTATTGCAGTTGTTGTTTTTAGTTTAGTTTTTTTTCTTTGTTTTGATTTTATTTACATTTATGTAAAAAAAAAAAAATTTTTTGTGGCATTATTGCAAAAGCGAGCACTTCAAAATACATCAAACAAACAAAAACAAATTCTAACCTTTGAGAAAAATACTGTTTTTAATGTATTTTATAATTTTCAATATATAATTACAAAATATATATCAGAAAAGATGTGAGGAGTAACTGACCACTTCCAGAAAAATGAATGGCTCTCTATGGGCCTCTGCTGGATATATATGGTCATTACACTATTCTTTCAAAACTGTGATTTCTACAAGTTTTCTCTAACCACCAGATGGCAGTATTGTACACCTAACACCTAGATCAATATCCAGAAACAGTTTAAATTAAATTTAGATCATCATTTAAGAGATTTATTCATAAAAATGTAATATTTCACATGCAAGCTAATGGTGTAATATAGGATTTTGTGGTAAACAGGTACAAAAGTACTTCATATCTCCCAAAACACAGCATTAATGTATAGATGAGAAGTAAACAAAGAAAATGAAATATTATTTGAATGATTAAAAATGTATAAATGATTTACAATTACTCTTTCAATCTTCACATTTTATGTCTATTTCTTTTGTGCGTGTGTTTGTGTGTGTTAAATAGGGAAGGTATGTTTGTTTGTGTGTGTGTGTGTGTGTGTGTGTGTGTGTGTGTGTGTGCATGTGTGTGTGCATGCGTGTGTGTTAGATAAAGAATGAATGGAGAGTGAATATCCTTTAGATAGATAGATAGAGAGATAGATGAGTTTGATTGGGTCAGAAATAGTACATAGAAGGAAGTCTGATTGAGTCTAATGGGCTTCAGTGTGTTTAGATTTAGTGTCATCTCATAGACAACACCAGAATATAGACAACAAGACAAATTGAGTTCAACTAAGATAAACCTTAAGTCTGTCTGTAGAGAAGCTCATTATGCTTTCAATCGTATATGTATATTTATCTGCATTTGATAAACCTGTTTAGTAAAAATGTAGTAAATACATTTAGTAAGAAAAAAATATTAAGGTTTAATTAGCAAAATTTGTAATGCTAATTTAGTAAAAAAAAACATGCTAATGAAGTAGAGCTAATAGAATATAACAGTTGCTTCCTCTTAAAGTTTTCCATCATTTGAGATCTTCTAAACCAGGGGTCACCAAGTTCGGTCCTGGAGGGCCGGTGTCCTGCAGAGTGAAGCAGCTAATCAAGGTCTTGCTTGGTATACTAGAAACTTCCAGGCAGGTGTGTTGAGGCAAGTTGGAGCTAAACTCTGCAGGACACCGGCCCTCCAGCATCAAGTTTGATGGCCCCTGTTCTAAACTGTTTATTCTTATTCCGCGTTCTTTCACTTCTCTATTGTCACTGGTTACCCAGTCAACAATTTGATCTCACAATGATCTCCCAGGATACTCGTGATGAGGTCACAATGTCCAAGTAGGTATAACTGCAGAGAGAAGG